>NC_077234.1:147128051-147432426 GCF_027887165.1 Monodelphis domestica | reverse complement strand
TTGTTATAATATCATCATAGATGTACACAAAATGTGTATTTTTTCAATTTACTTATTGCCCTTTAGTATTATTAGATCTAGATAATTTTCTGTCATAGTTTTTTGATATGTGATTTATAAGTTCTTATGTGGTCATAAGTTTGAGACATTTCAATGATGTATTAAATTATCCCTTTTCTATTTTGTAGCTCAGTAATATGTATATATAATTTCCAATATTTCTTGTTGTCTCACTTAGTATATTACAATTTTTAATAAGTCTCTTCTTCAGATAAGGTAATGTTCCTCTCTGTCTTAGCTGTTTATTTTATTTCTTTATTTCCACAGTTTTCATTCTTTTTCTATAGCATATTCATATAATTTCCAATTGTTTTTTCCAGCAATGATATTAAATAATAAAAATAATTTTAGCTTTTAAAAAAATCTGTATTTATCTCTTCCAAGAATTCTAATTGAATTTGTACCCAAACTGTTTTCTTTTCATGCTTTGCTTGTATATGTTTTGTTTTCAAACTCCTTCTGGTTTTGTATCTGGAGTGCCCTTTCTCCATAATATATATTTCATGGTAGAATTATTTATTTTTAATTTTTCATTCTTTAAGCTTCACATCCAGACATTGAGCTTTGTTTTTTTTCTTTTGTTTTTCTCTCAAACTCTACACAATTATGGATGGAATATTTGTTCTCTTTTTGGTTTTATTTTGTGTTGTCTTTGGTTGTACTACCTCTTTCTTGTCATATTCATTCTTATTATGTTCCAGGATCTTAAAAATAGCTCAAACATGGATCCATAAAATTTTAGTATTCCAAAACATTTTGGTGCAGAATGAAATTTGAGTCCTACAATCCTTTTCTTAACAAAGAAAAATTAGTTCTGAGCAATATAGATCTGGACTAATGTCTGATTGAAGATTCAATAGTCTGATGCTAGACCCAGCTTTCATCAGTCACCTAAAAATTATGTACTTATTCAGAGTGAAAGAACTGCAGCATTATCTTCAATCTGGATTTCCTGATCATGATTTTTCAAACTTTATGCTTAATATGAAAAGATATGTCACTCTTGGGCATCAAAGATTTAATCTTCTTTTTCCTTCTATAACATTCTATTCACTGTATAAAACCTACATCCTCTTATTGATGCTTTCCCTGGATCATGATCTAGGTGGAGGTTCCCTTCTCATATCATACTGGTTTGTCATTCTTTACTGAAAATAAAGCAATAGGGATATTAGTTGACACATATTTGTGCTCAGTTCAAAGTTCAGGCTCCAATCTGATGGAATTTGGATATCTTCTTGCATTTAGACATAGTAGCAGCCAATATCCCAGTTCAGATTCTGCAATGATTCCAAAATATTCTTCCAGTCAAATTCTTATTATCAACTATCAATGGTTGAAGACCTCTCTCATTGTGTTTATGTGTAGTAAAAATAGGAACTACTGTTAAAATGAAAATATTTTACTAATTTTTGTTTAATTAAAATGTTATTAAATATTAGATCACATTTTTGTGTCTAGTCATTGCAACCACAAGTCATATTAGCAAAATGTCCACAAAATTAAATGTAGGAGAAGATAGAAATATATGTTTTACGTGTTACAAAATGTTTTTCTTTCAATTAATTATCTGTCATCTATCTATATTTCTTTATCATCATCATCTCCTTGCCTTTATATGTATACCTATAAAATTTCAACTCATAGTAGTGCTTAAGAATCCCATTTATCAATTATGATATAGCTCATTATGAACCTAAACTCACAAGTCCAAGATATAGTTTTTTTATGTAACTTTTTGCCTTTTCAGCCCATAATACTTTGCTTAATACTTAAATATAAATGTCAAAAATTTATACAAACATACAAGGTCAGTATTTAAATGCAATCTAAGTGATGATGTATGAAATTTTAAAATTATATTTGTTCTCTAGTTATGTTGCTGATCACTAATTAAAACAGTATTTCTTTAAAAAATCCCAATTGATGAAAGCTAATATTTCATTTATTTAAACAAAATGAATTAAATATATATATGTATATATGTATACATATATACACATATTTAGGGACAAATGTGTACTGGTGCATATATACATATATGTGTACATATGAAATGTAAAGGTTAAATTTAATGGTTGGATATAGTTTATTTACCAAAATAGAGGGGAAACAATAAAGTAAAGAAATGTGAAAGAGGTTAGAGAAAATATATATACTAGTCCTCAGCCTGGAGGGACAGTAGTGAGTAATTATGCAGTCCTCCAAAAAGATGGAAGCTAGTCTCTTAGGAAAATAGAAAGGGAGTCAACCTTTTCACTCACCAAATCAAGTAGTCTAGGAGTCAGAGTCTAAGTTTAAGTCATGATCCATGCTTCAGTTTCCAATGAAGTTGCCTTCAAAGACTATCTCCAGGAGACACTCTCCATGACACTCAACTTCACCAGACTGCCAACTGAAGGATTTTGTGACTTTTATGGTGATTTCCTATCCCTGCCCCTCTTCACAGGGGCCAATCACAGTTTCCAAAATTGTCACACCTCTCATCTTTTGAAGGTGGCAACTCTTATCAAAGGCCTCTGAAGGTCAGTTTTTCATTAAAAAAATTAATACTGTCTGAGGGTGTGAACTCTTAAAAGAATTCACAAGTTTCTGTTTGAGCTATAAAAATGGGTAGAACTCTTCCAAGTATCTTGCTGGCTTCTCACCTCTAAAGGTATTAACTTTCCTCCTAGGAGAAAAAGTTTTGTGGACTTCCCTTACTTTACCCTTAAGTATAGGTGTATTTGCTTTTGTTGATTAATTCAAAAGTATGCAAAAGAGAAGTAATCTTGTCTTCAGTCTAATGAGGTACTAAGTAAGGGGACTAAGTTATTGTTATTCCAAAGTTACTCCAACTAGGCTAAGAGAATAACAGATTCCCTTTCCACAAATGCAAACTCAGAATAGCCAAAGAGAACCAAGAATTTCCTTTGTGATCAGGCAAAAACATAAAAGACATTTTAAATAAATTGTCCTTTCATATTGTTTTATTCATTTGCTAACAAGCTATCAATGTTGAAAACAGTGAATGATGATATAAAATTGAAAACTTAAAATCAATAATTTTGCAATTAAGAAGATACTTCCTTTTAAGTAAATAATATTATATAACAATTTGGAAAGGAATTTATCAGAGATAGCACACTAAAAAGAGCAATGTGCATTTTTTCAAGGACTTAGAATTATATTTTTAAATATATAACTATGTAAGTAATTGTTCACTAAGAAGTCTCCTAGCAAGCACTAGATTCCATCTTCCCATGGGCAAATGTGAATTCATATAGAATCATATACACAATTCTCACAATTAATTTTCATAATGACTATTAGAATAGTCAATATGAAGTAAATAATTGGAAAAATTACTATACATTGTAAAAATTTTACATTAAAGGATATCATATGTACATATGACAACTGTATTATTTATATAGAAGTCTATTGAAATTATTAAGTAGTATTTTGAAAATGAATTTCAAATAAGCAACTTTTCTTATGAAAGGCTATAAATAAACAAAAGGGAGAAACATTGAAAAATAGGAAGGTTTTGAATATACACACTTTTAAAATAAGAAGTGTATATTCAAGGTTTCCTATGAAACCATGTTTCATTGTTTTTGTTATTTGGTGTGTATGGAAATGTTTTTGTGTGTTTATTTAGAATAAGATCAAAATAATAATACAAAAACATAATCCATAGGATCATGGCATTCACTTATATAATACAAATATACATAGGTATTTGGGGGTATATAATTTATTATAATCATGTTATAAATTAATACATTAAAGTGTGGATTTATATATACAATCGTATACACATAATATGAGTACAATATCACCTAAGCCCTTTCTTGATTGTTTTATTAGTAGTCATAGGGCTCGATTTTATTAAATTCTAGATTTAGCATAGTTAATCATAGTTAGCATTGTTATCAGTTTGAGCCTTAGCCTTAAAACTTGACATGTCTTACATCTTCAGCAAATATGGTCTTGAACTTGTCATTTGGTCTTCATTAGTACAGAAGCTTTTCTCTCTGTTTAGAAGTCTGGTGCCAGCCCTTAATCTTTGTTTACAACCCAGTATACAACATCAGGCCATGATTAAATTTCAAAAGTACATTTTCACATAAAGAGACATATTCTAATATGATTTAATGAATCTTTATATTATAATAAAACTTTATGTAATGTAATTTTTGGAAAGAGTTTTCTCACACAGACATTTCTAACATTTTTTATTCACCACAAACACGTTTATCTAGCCTCATGTTAATTTTTTCCCCCTGAGGTACTATATCTTCTTCCACTTTGAGCAGTTTTGACTTTTGATTTTGCAATCACTCAGCTGACTCATATTCATCAAGCACCTTCTAGGCTATTGGCATTGTGTCAATCTATTGATATATAAAGGAATGTTAAAGACAGTCACCATCCTCAAGAAGAATGTAATCAATTGATTCCATATTAGGTTTCACTGAGAATAGTGTGTTCTCTACAGCTTGTTATTGAAATTGATCTCTTGTAGATATGCTTATTCAGATAGTGAGCAATACTGCAAGGATAATAAGAAGAATAGGTAAAAATAATCTCTAAATCTCTTTAGTTTCTCAAACTCTGATGTCTTTCCTTCCCTTAATGTCAGTAGAATGTTTAATTTAATTTAATGCTTGTCCTGAATTATAATTCAATAAGAGCCACCAGTGATTGTCTTGAAAGGCTGTGGAAATGAAGTTGATATAGAAACATGAAATTTAATGTAACAAAAACATGGAAAATATCTTGTTTATATGGATGAGTTGTTAATTTTGTTTTCTGTGATGTTTGCATCCTTAAATATAACCTTGTATGATAAAAATCAATATGTGACACTATGAAAAGATTATTTTGAAGAGGCAGACATTACTTTTTGATAGTTTACATAAATTTTATAAGAACCATGATGGCATATGTGATTGTAATAGCAACTTGAGTTATTGCATTCTTACCACCAATGTTTTGGCAACACTTTCCACAGATAACTCAGTGTATGACACCTGTCAGAACTGAAGGTATTTAAGAGGAATAATATTTTAAATCTCTGTAAGTCTGGACAGAAAGTAATAATTAAAATAAGAGTCTGAACAGTATTTCTAAAAGCTTTTTTGTTGAAAACAAATTACACTTTTCATTTTATAAATGTCCTACCAAAGACCTTTATAGCAGAAATGTGCAAGTGACTGATTTTTATTTAAAAAATAATCCACAGTCAATACTATGCCAATCATATTCTTCAAGTTCTCAAAAGAAAAAAGCTACATTGAACATTTTGCTTTATTAACATCAGCCAAGACAATGAGGTAGTATTGCTATTTCATTTGTGATAAGTTAGTACATAGTAAATGATAGATTTAGGAAAGGTACACTGGAATTTGTAGCCAGTCATTTAAATATTGAATATTGAGAGATGTGAAGGAATGACTTTGTTATTTTTTCTTGAATATACATATATTCAGAAAGCATATATATGTATGTGTATATATCCATGAATATTAAATATTGTTTTTATATAAACATTTTTAGAAGATAATTTGGGCAGAAATAGAAAAGTAATAAAAATACATAGCAATTAGTTGATTCAAGGAGTTAATTCATATTGCAAAGGTTTGAATATCATTCATAGGATGCTTAAACTTTTTTTTGTTCACAAAATTCCATTTATTTAAATGGCAGATAGTCACATTATAATATGCCTCCCTATATTTCAATTCTTCCTGCAAGTATTATTGCTATTATTAATAGCTACTACTGCCATTACTGTGACTACAACTATGACTTCTGATACTACTGTTGTTGCTGTTGTGGTGCAACTACTACAACTATATTACTGTTACTACTAGCTAGTTTATATAATTCTGTAGAAATCTTTATTTATCTTAATGCATTAAATGATAATTATGTTATCTAATATTTATAAAGCACTTACTATATACTCAGTATTGAATAAATGCCTTAAAATTATTCTTTATTTGATCCTCACAACAACCCTGCAAGGGAGGTACTATTATTATACCAATTTTACAGATGAGGAATTTGAAGCAAATAAAGTTTAGTATGTGAATTTTTAGTTTTACTTAACCCAGCTTAGTCTTTAGAAATTCTAGCAACCAGAAATGAATACACCCCTAAATAAGGATGAAGTGTTGAGGAGAATGGCCTATGACCACATGTGCTAGCAAGTAACAAATAAGAAACAACTGACAGACCCCTTGGGCTGTCCTAAGTCAAGCTTAAGCTAACATTGGTACTTGTGAGACACAGGAAGTGATGTAAAGAACAGTCTAATTATTTTACAGCATTTCCTCTCTCCAAGGTCTTTCACACTGGCTCTTGCTGGCTCTTGTAGATGTCGTGCTTTTTCTGAGTTGGGAGCTCATGGCATCGTGCTTGGCATTTTGGCAGTTTGGCATTTGCAGATTGCTGGTGAGGTGACTGGGAGAAGCTCTTAGAGTGCTTGGTGAGTGATTAGGATGATTCTTATTTTCTTTACCTCCTAAATTAAACTATCCTCCAAGGAGGCCCTTCATCTCAGAGGAAGCCTCGTGACTGGAAGCCAAGCTAGATTTAGAAGGCCCCTTGGCCAAAGCCTCTGAACTCCTGCCTGGCTCAGCCCTAGCTGGAGCAGTTTAAATTATCTTTTCTCTCTCCCTCTCCTTCTTAATTTGTTCCCTCTATTGTAATTAAACCACCATAAAAACCCCAAACTGACTTGAGTATTTTATTGGGATTGAAGTAATCCCTGGCAATCATTAGTATAATATATTTAGTCAATAACTCCTAATTTTACCCCTTATAAGTATGACTATTCCATGGTCACAGAGGTGCCAGTAAATGTTTGAAATCCTAATTAAACTAAATTCTCCCTGACTCCAGGCACAATGCTTCAATGCTTTATTCATTGCACTATCTAGCTGATATTTTATCCCAATAAAAACTCTACAAAGTAGATACTATTATTATCCTAATTTACAGATTGATAAACTGAAGTAAAAAGAGATATTAAATGACTTATCTCAGCTCATTAAGAAGGATTAAAACTCATATCTTCCATATTTCAAGTCTCATGATCTGTTCAGTATGTTGTCCTGAAAAATGTTGAAATAAATAATACTACTATATCCACAAAATCTTGCTTTACTACTTCATTGTGATACAAAAGTGTAGCATTGAGGTCACCAACTCTATGTTTTCAGAAGACAAGTACACACTGATTCTGCCAACCTGAAAAGGGTCTGAGATGGGTCCTGGCTATATATATTTGAGAGCCAACCTCAATAAATTTGGAGGAGCTAAACACCATATAGTTCTAATGAACATATTTTTTTAAATCATAACAACTCAAGAAGACTCTCTGCCAAGATGTAGAAGATTTGTGATTTGCATTGGTATAGAAAACATCATATATATGAGAAACCAAAAATTCCAGAAGCATTTCATTGAATATTTAGATATTTCTACAAAAAATGAACAACAAATAATGTCTAAAAGAAAGAAACTAGTAACTAGTATTGGCATATTTTACTTTACCTGACAGCTTTAAACATTTAGGAGATGAAGAGGGGCTGTAGGGATACAGGAGAATAGAGGGAAATAACACATTATGATCATTATCATTTGAAAGGAAAAAACAGTATATCTATAACACTAGAGGTTGAATGGGCAAATACATATGGTTTCTTACTAGAATTATATATTTTCGAGGCATGGCAGGAAGAGAAAGGGAATTAATGATTCAAGTGAAAGATAACCTTCTGCATTCATTGCCATGTCAGACTGTCCATTATTCTGCTAATATCTCTATGTAGTTCACCTGATCTATTCCACATAAGAATAGATTTTGAAGGGCTATATATAACTAGTGAATTCAGTTGCTTTTTGACCACTGAGCTACAAATTGGAAATAGAGGGAGGAGCTAATCAAGCTTGGATAAGACCTATGATTTAACTAGCGTAAAAAATACCAAAATGCAGAAAGTTACATTAATCAGATTCTTTTTGTAACTTGTATCTTTACAGAGTCACTTAGAAAACTGAGATTGAATGACTTGAGCAGATCCATTCAGGCAGCATTCATCAGTGGTAGGACTTGAATCTATATCTTTTTGGCTTTTAAACTACCTAACTATATATTAAACCATATAACAGCACAAAACTTAGCTGTAATGCAAGACAAACTCAGGATATGCAGTGATGTCAGGTATTTAGTTAAAGAGACTATGGGAATAACAAATACTAATTTTTATAAAAATGCAAAAGGTAGTTTTTGACTTGAAGATATTTCTAAAAACACTTGCCTATACACATTATTATATCTTTGATAAGTAAAGTGATAAAGTGATTGAGAAAAGGTACTATAGAGACTTCAAACATTTTTTAGAAAAAATATAATTCCTTTGGAATAATTATATATGGGAACTAAAAGTGGGATAGTGACCTATATAGATCAGTCTTAGGCATAACTCTTGTGTGTCCATAGTAGCTGACAGATACTCCATATTGTTGCATAATTTCTTGGCAAAGGAATGCAAATAAGAGGATCAAAGTCTCTAATCCCAAAATACATAGGTTTATTGAGAGAGGGCCAATCTCACTATAAATCTGGACTTCTGGTCATGGCCAAAAGACCTGGAGCCATGTGAGAGAATTTTTTGTATGCCCAAAGAATGTAAAGATTAAAATTTAGTAAGATGGGGAGACTGATGCATCTGAAATTAGTTTCTCTCTGCAAGGAGTATTATATTTTTAAAGGTTTATTAAGGATTAAGGATTAAAGAATATACAAGTAAGAAACATGTGCCTAGGCCAGAGGCCTAGACAAACCAACCTCACATCATGGAAAAGATGCCTCTGCTCCAAAACGGAAGTCCAAAAGAGAAAAGAGGACCTAAAACCTTTGCCACCAGCTTAAATCCTTCCTCGATCTCGGCCCACCTCAGAATTGCATGCGATTACAAAACATTTTGGGGAAGTGGAGCAAAGGCTTGTGGGGATTATAGTCCTGTATTCAAGTCTATTTTTTACAAGAATTAGAGAACTTACATAACAGTTTAAAAGTAATTCAGGACAGTAACAAAAGTAGAGATGAGGAATGGTTGAAGTAATCAGGAAATACTCATTGCTAGAAGAAGTCACTTGATGATGACTTGAAAGTCACTTGATAGACAAGGGGGGAGTAGGGGAACCAGAAATGATGATATAAATGATAAGAGTGGGTGGTACTGGGTGGTATCAGGCTTTGAATCCGAAATCAGGCCTAGTGACATTTACTGGATCACAAATTCAAGATCATAATTCTTTCTGAGGGTGCATGATATAGCAATTTGAAAGGCTAAGGCCCAAAATTGAGGCCTATACTAACAAGAATTACCTATGCTAAAGCAGTTATTTATTTCATTCAATACCTTAATACTTATACTAAAATAATCAGAAAAGGCCTACTAAAATCATTATTTAACTATCATTATTAAGCTATCATTATTTAACTATCTTAGAATTACAATTATAATTAACTCAATACTACTGCTAATATTCAAATGTATTCTTCATATAGGGGAGTAGGGGATTTTTCACTCACAATACATTTCATAAAGTACTACTACTTTTATTCCTAAAAATAATTTTCATTTCTTAACTCTTTTTTAAATTTGCTGTTTCTTTGCATTAGTATTTTTCAGCATAGGTACAATATAAATGGAAATAATTTATTGACAAATATAATGCTGATATTTTAAAAAATCTACTCTATAATGATACTGAGATGTCATAATTTCCTGATAACTTGCATTATCAAGCCAAACATTTCAGGAACTAAAGAGATATAGTCATCTGAGTTCTGTTACATTCATTCATTAAATTGATTGCATATTGAGAAAGCCATAGTTAACCTACCAATATTAAAATGACTGCCTAAATAATACAAATATTATCTGATAATTTTTAAAATGTTCTGTTTATTTGTAAAGTGTCAAGTCAATGTCCAAACATTTCTTCTTTTCCCCCCTCTAATTTCTTTCACCATTTACAGTCTCTATAGAGTGTAATTTTTACTGGCCATTTTTCAGTATAGCAGTGAATCAAGTTCTACTTCTTTTTACCCTTCCTACTTTATAAATTCTCACCCATATTAAATTTGGGACTTAAAAATAGAGCATAACTTTGCAACTCTTACCCAAAATGTAAAAATATGAAAAATTATCTCTATAAATGCTTAGATAACAGAGGCCAAAATATATTATTAATTTCTTGGCTTTACTTTGGGAGCATAACTGTATTCTAAGAATGCAATTAACTTATTTTGTCTGAATATCCAGTATTTATCACATTTCTTTTAATATAGTAAATATTTAATAAATATTTTGAATGATTAAAAAATCACTACCAAAATGATCTTATTTTAAAGTGGGTCTTAAATTCTCCTGTATTCCATTTGTCAATTAAATATTTCTCTTTATATAATATTAATGATGAAAATTTCCAGTTCAAAGACTAACATGAAATCTGTGTATAGTATCCTCTCAATACTGTAATTGATGTCTAATTTGATAGATTTTTTGTGTGTCATGATACATTATTGAAATTCAGGCAATAATTTGGATAATGAAAATGTGCATAAAAACTTGACTTATGCTTATCAGGTTTTTTATTTTCTTTTCAAAAGATTTAAAGAAAAATTGGATATGTACTTCATGAACTTTTTACTTAACAAACATTAAACACATACATTTTTAATGAATGTGATGCAGATGTTTTTCCAGCAAGGAAAATGTCAGTTAAAAGTTATTTCAAGTGGACAATATATGTATATATATCTATATATATCTATATATATACATATATATGTGTGTGTGTGTGTGTGTGTATAATCTCCAGAAGGCTAATAAATATTTCTTTTCTATTTTCTGTAATTTTCTATGTACATACCTGAAATACTTCCATTCTCCAATATTCTGCCAATAAAAATGAAGACAGAAATAAATCAGCAAAGCTCTTTTTTTCACATTCAACTTGATTGTACATAAAGTAATCCTAAAAAGTCAAGCCCAGAGGTAGTAAGAAAAGAATCCTAGCTCATTAAAAATATGGATCTGTTTCACACAAATTAGATCCTCATTTTTAAAACCTTCCTAAATTAGAGGCATAGTTAAAACTTGAATGAAAAAGGTACAGTTCAAACCTAAGCTTATTATTTTTCATTCATTTCCTTGTTTTAAGAAAAATTCCATATATTAAATTACAAATTCAAGGAGTTAACATGTTTGCTGTTATTATGGTTTTATATTTTGTAATTGTCTAAATGACACTTATTTTAAAATCTGCTACATGTACTGTTTTTATCTTTTTTTTAATCATCATTTTCTATCTTAATAATAACTCTAAGACAAAAGAGCAAAAGCTAGAAAAAAGAAGTTCAATGATTTGCCCAGGGTCACACAGTGAGAAAATAACTGAGTCTAGGTTTGAAGTTGACATGCATCTACTCTGTTACTTACTTCTCCTCCTTTTCTTGTGTTAAAGGATAAACTTTGTTGGTGGCCCTATAGATGTGTATAAGCTCTTTTGGGAAGAATTTGTTAATAAACAATGAGTTATAAATCTGATCATGAATCATTGGTCTGATGATCTAATCCCAGTAACATATACTAAATATATTATTAAAAAGGGAATATTTATTTGTAAAGGGCTGTCTGCCCCAGAAGAAAAGCAATAAACAAATCTTACAGAGAGACACTGCTACTCTCAACCAAAGGTCATGCACAAAGCTGATCTCTTACAGTGAGCAGCAAGTGCCTTATCTGGAATGTGTTTAAGGCTCCTTCTGTAGTATTTTTGTAAGCCTCTGGAGATGATTTTGTTTTCTCTCTGGCAAAGTTTTAGACCTTGTGTACCAACCCACCATAAACAAAAAATCTTTATGTCATATCACAGGTCTCCTGTATATGTATATCTTGGAAGTATGAATCTAATTGCCTAATAGAACTCTCTATAAAAGTTTGCCTCTTTCTCTTACTAAACAGAGTTTTTGCATAGCCTTTGTCTGGCCCTACTTTTGTATCTCTTTTTCTCCCTACCTCCCTTGTTCTCTCAGAGTCAGAATCCTGACATCAGCATTTATTTAGAGGCACACACACAAAATTTTAAATATTATATTTCAAAAAGTAAAAAAAATATTCTAAAATATAGCAATTGAATAACCATTGAGATAATACTAGTGTAATAGAATATTTTCCTTAAAATAATGTTACATATAAAGACTAAAGAAATATGAAAAAGTCAACAAAGATGATTTCCTCCAGAAAGCCTTGATATAATGATCTGTTCATTCTCCTTGCCAAAATCAGGCATTCAGCTCTTATCTTTTCTCTTCCCATTTTCTCTAAGATCTGATTATTTCCCTTTGCTTTCAATTAATACATAGTCTCCGAGAGAATTTTAATTCTAAAACTGGGGGAACAGCATGACAAGGAGAGAGGCTTCCATCAAACAAGGCTTTGGAATGCCCAATATACTTAATCATGCAAGGTCACTGGGAAGCCATAGTTTAGAAAAAGCTAGACACATAGCTTCCTCCTCAAGCATAAGAACTCAACCCCTCCTCTCCCCGAAAATAATGAATGTTCTTCTAAGAAATTTTGTGAGAAGAACATACAGTATTCTGTAAAAAGCTGGGTCACACATCAACATGTTGAACTGACATATTGAATTATCAACTCTAGAAAACTCTGATCACAAGTCACCTATGTCATTTAAATCCATTGTTTTCATCCTATTAATGATTAACATCCATTGTGAGTGATCTAATCACTCTGCCTGATCCAATCTATAAATCTATAAATAGCTACCTGAAATAAATAAACATTGTCACTGACCAGCTAGAAGTCTTGTTTCTATCTGTAAGTCTATCTATGACCCTCCTGATCCCAACCTCATTCCACTTATTTCATTCCATAACCAACAAGTCATTTGTCTAGCCAGATTCCACATAAAACTACTCTATACATAATTTGTTAATTTGTGTTTCTCAATAATGCTTTGTATATATATATATATGTGTGTGTGTGTGTGTGTGTGTGTGTGTGTGTGTGTGTGAGAGAGAGTGTGAATATATATGTACATATATACAAATATATTGATAACTACATCCATATATGTTGACAAAACTATATAGCAATGTGTGTAGCATACAGAAATACATATATATATGCATGTGTATATATACATATATGTATATATGTGTATTCTATATGGATATGTAAATAAAAACAATCAGAATGAAATGTCCAATTCTGAGAAAAAATGATATTGATTGGTATAGGTCACTTTAATTTCTAGGAAAAATAACTTTGTGTTTAAATTTCAGGCTTTCCAAAATACTACTCTGGAAAGAAAATTAACAGAGGAAAAGAGGAGATTTTTGTCAAGTCACCAACTAGAATCATCAGATATATAAAAAAGGACTAAAACACTGGCCTAGTTTATGCATATTTGTGACTTATTAATAATGGTCATAAATGTTAGCTTTAGTGTTGATTCTTTTTCACTTGATATAATCATTCTAGACAGATAAGAATTGAGAAAATAAGGTCCTTTATTTTAGGTGTTGATGTGAGTGATGTACTTTTCAGTCCTAGGGAGGTTCATGAATAAGAAAGATCTGTTCCTTCCAGGTGTGTGATATTGATAGATAAAGCAGAAAAAGAGAGAGAGAGAGAGAGAGAGAGAGAGAGAGAGAGAGAGAGAGAGAGAGAATTATAAAAAAGGAGGTGGAGGATGCAAGATCTCCATTTATTATGACAAAGAGAAAGGTTTTTATAGAAAGTAGAATATTAAGCATTACATCATTTAAAAGTTGTAACTTTCCCACAGGATATTGTTTAGAAAAGACTTTACCCAAAACGTTTCTAGGGCATTCCTACAAACCCAAAAAATTGATGAATATAGACAGTAACTTAGGGATTTATAGGAAATGGGGAAAGAGAGTCTGGGTCATTTGGTCATGACATTATTAAGATTTTTTGTTCAACAAAATAATGAACAACTCGGACTTCCAGGTAAATATGGCTGCAATCTAGACGTGAATCGCTTCCTCTCCCCTGGCACAGAATGAAATAGACTACTTCAAAAGAGCATAAAAATCATCCTTGGAAGAATGGAGGGACTCTCCAGAAGGCCACAGCAATGAAGATATGTGGGGTTTGAATATTTCCGCACTATAAGAAGGAGAAAAAGCATGCACAAAAACATGAACTTAGCTGCCCTCCCGCACCTCCCCCACAAAACCAGAGTAGGGGCCAGCATGAGCACTGGAGACAGTGAGTGAGTGAGGAGCATCTCTGTCTGGGGGGATACACCAGGGTCTTTGGGATCTAACGAGGACTGCCAGGGAACCACCCCTCAGGGCTGTATCACTGGAGAACCCTGCGCACTGGAAAATGCACAGACCGTGGGGGCCCTTGCAAACTGCAAACACTGTGGAGACTCTAGAAACTGGAGAAACTGCTTGAGGCCAAAGATCCACTCTTCACTATAGTAAGGGGGAAGGCACACCGGGGTCCTTGGAAACTGACATGGGCTACCAAGGAACTACCCCCTCAGAGCGGTATTACAGGAGACTCCTGTGCACAGGACAGAAGAGACCACAGAGCACTGGGGCTGGCCATCACACTAACAAACCACTGAGTAGGGGAAGAACCAGCCTGAGGCAAAAAAAATCACCTCTTAAATCCACAGAAAACCTGCCCATAACACCTAGACCTCTGAACAAAAAGGAAAGGGAAAACCACCAAAGGGATAGCTAATAGTGCTCAAATCAACCCTCCAAGAAGAAAGTGAAAAAAGTGACTATTGAAAACTTTTACAGAGGGAAAACCCAGGCTACAGAGGAAAAAGAGGATGAAATTCAAACAAAATCAAAACATGCCCCCCAAAATGGAAATTATCCACAAGCTCTGGAAGAACTCAAAATGGAGCTTATCCAAAAGATGGAAACCTTCTGGCAATAAAAGTGGGAAAAAATTCAGAAAGAGGTGATCAGACAGACAGACAAGAACTCAAAATTGGAGAAAAAACTGGAAGCCTCAAACAGAAGGAGAAACAAAACTGAAAAGCAAAATCAGTCCTTAAAGATCATAATTAAGCAACTGGAAGACAATGATTTGCAAATCAGCAAGAATTAATAAAGCAAAGTAAAAAAAAATAATGAATTAGAAGAAAACATAAACTATCTCACTGACAAGGTGACAGACCAAGAAAAGGGAGGAAGTAGAGACAATTTGAGAATGATTGTTCTACCTGAAAAATCAGAGATAAACAAAAATCTTGATGCCATACGACAAGAAACCATTGAAGAAAATTGCCATGAAGTTCTCAAGCAAGGGGGCAAAATAGAAATAAAAAAGGTTCATAGAACACCCTCTATACTAAATCCCCAAAAGACAAACCCCAGGAATGTAATCACCAATTTCAAGAGCTCTCAAGCTAAGGATAAAATCTTACAAGAAGCTAAGAAGAGAAACTTCAGATACAGAGGAGCCCCCATGAGGATCACACAAGACCTAGCAGCAAACACTCTAAGACACTGAAAATCTTGGAACACAATATTCAGAAAGGCAAGAGAACTGGGTCTTCAACCAAGAATCAGCTACCCATCAAAGCTGACTATATACTTCCAGGGGAAAGTATGGGCATTGAACAAAATAGAACATTTACAAGTATTTGCAAAGAAAAGACCAGAACTCAGTGGAAAGTTTGACATCCAAATACAAAGAGCAAGAGAAACATGAAAAGGTAAATATGAAAGAAAGGGAAAAGGAGAACATTATTTTTTTCCCCTTTATTCAAACTCTCTTCTATAAGGGCTACAATTAGATAAAACATATATAATAACATATGGGGGAAATGTTATATGTAACTTTCAAAACTGGTATGCATTAACATAGTAATTAGAAGAATCACTCATAGGAAAAGATCAGGGCATTAACATGATTTTGAGGGGAAAAAAAGAAAAAAGGGAGGGGGGATAAATGATGATACTAAGATATACTTGAAGAAACAGAAATAAATTAAATAGAATAATCTTTGTCACAAAAAGATAAACACAGGAAGGGGAGGGGAAGAATTCACTTATAAGAAAGAGAGGGAGAGTGCTAATTGATATTATTTGAGCCTTACTGTCAGTGAAATCAACTCTGAGAAGGAAGAACATCTAGATCCATTGGAATCATGAATTCTATCTTATCCAACAGGGTAAGGGAGAAGGGAAAACTAAGGGGCCTGGGGGGAAGGAGTACAAAAAGGGAGGGAAAGAGAAGTGGGAGGGGAAGGGAACTAAAAGGGAGGGGCCAGAAAGGGAAGCATAACAAGGGAGGGGACTGGGGGGACTTATTTAAAGTAAACTACTTATTTAAAAGGTTATATCAAAGGAAGAAAAGTCAGAATTAGGGGAGGATATGAAAATGCTGGGGAATTCACAAATGACAATCATAACACTGAAGGTGAATGAGATGAACTCACCCATAAAATGTAGATGAATAGCAGAATGGATTAGAAGCCAAAAACTCTAATATATGTTGTCTTCAAGAAACACACGTGAGGCAGGTAGATACTCACAAGGTCAGAATCAAAGGTTGGAGTAAGAACTATTGGTCCACAACTGACAGAAAGAAGGTAGGAATAGCAATCATGATATCTGACAAAGCCAAAGCAAAAATAGACCAAATTAAAAGGGATAGGGAAGGTAAATACTTCCTTATAAAAGGTAGAATAGATAACAAGGAAATATCACTAATCAACATGTATGCACCAAATGGTACAGCACCCAAATTTCTAATGGAGAAACTAGGAGAATTGAAGGAGGAAATAGATAATAAAACTATACTAGCGAGAGATCTGAACCAACTACAATCAAATTTAGATTAATAAAAGATAAATAAATAAGAGTTTAAAGAGATGAATGAAATCCTAGAAAAATTAGAGTTAATAGACATATGGAGAAAAATAAATAGGGACAAAAAGGAATACACATTCTTTTCAGCAGCACATGGTACATTCACAAAGATTGTCCTTACACTAGGTCATAAAAACATGACCTACAAATGCAGAAAAGCAGAAATAATTAATGCAAACTTTTCAGATCATAAGGCAATAAAAAGTAATGATCAGTAAGGGTACATGGAGAGCAAAATCAAAAATCAATTGGAAATTAAATAATATGATGTTCCATAATTGATTATTTAGAGAACAAATCATAGAAACAATAAATAATTTCATTGAAGAAAATGACAACGGTGAGACATCCTTTCCAACCTTATGGGATGCAGCCAAAGCAGTATTCAGAGGAAAATTCATATCCCTGTGCATATATTAACAACTTAGGGAGGGCAGAGATCAATAAATTAGACATGCAAATCAAAAAACTTGAAAGCAAACAAATTCAAAACCTCCAGAAGAAAACAAAATTAGAAATCCTAAAAATGAAGGGAGAAATTAATAAAACTGAAAGTGATAGAACTATTGAACTAATAAATGACAAGAAGCTGATATTTGAAAAAACAAACAAAATAGACAAAGTACTGATCAATCTAATTTAAAAAAGGAGAGAAGAAAAGCAAATTAACAGTATAATAGATGAAAAGGGGGATCTTACCTACAATGAAGAGGAAATTAAGGTAATCATTAAAAATTTCTTTGCCCAAATATATGCCAATAAATATGCCATTCTAGGCGATATGGATGAATACTTACAAAAATGCAAATTGCCTAGACTAACAGAAGAAGAAATAGAATTCTTAAATAATCACATATCAGAAAAAGAAATCCAACAGGCCATCAAAGAACTTCCTAAGAAAAAATCCCCACAGCTTGATGGATTCAGAAGAGAATTCTATCAAACATTCAAGGAACAGCTAATCCCAATACTATACAAACTATTTGACATAATAAGCAAAGAGGGAGTTCTATCAAATTACTTTTATGACACAAATATGGTACTGATTCCAAAGCCAGGGAGATCAAAAACGGACAAAGAAAACTATAGACCAATCTCCCTAACGAACATAGATGCAAAAATCTTAAACAAGATACTAGCAAAAAGACTTCAGCAAGTTATCAGGAGTGCCATTCCCTATGATCAAGTCAGATTTATACCAGGAAGGCAGAGCTGGTTCAATATTAGGAAAATCATCCACATAATTGACCATATCAACAAGCAAACCAACAAAAATCACATGATTATCTCAATAGATGTAGAAAAAGCCTTTGATAAAATAAAACACCCATTTCTATTAAAAAACACTAGAAAGCCTAAGAATAAAAGGGTCTTTCCTAAAAATAATAAACAGTATATATCTAAAACCATCAGCTAATATCATCTGCAATGGGGATAAACTAGATGCATTCCAATAAGATCAGGAGTGAAACAAGGATGCCCATTATCACCTCTATTATTTAACATTGTACTAGAAACACTAACTGTAGCAATTAGAGAAGAAAAATAAATTGAAGGCATAAAAATAGGCAATGAGGAGACCAAGTTATCACTCTTTGCAGATGATATCATGGTATACTTAAAGAATCCTACGGAATAAACCAAAAAGCTAATCGAAATAATCAACAACTTTAGCAAAGTTGCAGGATACAAAATAAACCCACATAAGTCATCAGCATTTCTATATATTTCCAACACAGCTCAGCAGGAAGAATTAGAAATAGAAATCTCATTCAAAATCACCTTAGACAAAATAAAATACCTAGGAATCTATCTCCCGAGAAAAACACAGGAACTATATTAACACAACTACAAAACACTCTCCACACAACTAAAACTAGACTTGAGGAATTGGAAAAAAACATTAATTGTTTATGGGTAAGACAAGCCAATATAATAAAAATGAACATCCTACCCAAACTTATCTAACTATTTAATGTTATACCCATTGATCTTCCACTTTTTTTTTACTGAATTAGAAAAAAATAGCAAAGTTCATTTGGAAGAAAAAAAATCAAGGATATCTAGGGAAATAATGAAAAAATGCAAAGGAATGTGGCCTTGCACTCCCAGATCTCAAACTATATTACAAAGCAGAAGTCATGAAAACAATTTGGTCCTGGTTAAGAGACAGAAAGGAAGATCAGTGGAATAGACTTGGAATAAGTGACCTCAGCAAGACAGTCTATGACAAACCCCAAAAACCCAGCTTTTGGGACAAAAATCCACTATTTGACAAAAACTGCTGGGAAAACTGGAAGACAGTGTGGGAGAGATTAGGTTTGGATCAACACCTCACACCCTACACCAAGATAAACTCAGAATGGGTGAATGACTTGAACATAAAGAAGGAAACTATAAGTAAATTAGGCGAACACAGAATAGTATACATGTCAGACCTTTGGGAAGGAAAAGACTTTAAAACCAAGTAAGACAGAAAGAATCACAAAATGTAAAATCAATAATTTTATTACATCAAATTAAAAAGGTTTTGTACAAACAAAACCAATGTAACCAAGTTGAGAAGAAAAGCAAAAATTGGGGAAAAAATTCATAACAAAATTCTCTGATAAAAATCTAATTACTCAAATTTATAAAGAGCTAAATCAATTATACAAAAAAATCAAGCCATTCTCCAATTTATAAATGGGCAAGGGACATGAACAGGCAGTTTTCAGCAAAGGAAATAAAAACTACTAATAAGCACATGAAAAAGTGCTCTAAATCTCTGATAATCAGAGAGATGCAAATCAAAATAGCTCTGAAGTATCACCTCACACCTAGCAGATTAGCTAAAATGACAGGAAAGGAAATTAATGAATGTTGGAGGGGATGTGGCAAAGTTAGGACATTAATGCATTGCTGGTGGAGTTGTGAATTGATCCAACCATTCTGGAGGGCAATTTGGAACTATGCCCAAAGGGCAATAAAAGACTACCTGCCCTTTGATCCAGCCATAGCATTGCTGGGTGTGTATCCCAAAGAGATAATAAGGAAAAAGACATGTACAAGAATATTCATAGCTGCGCTCTTTGTAGTGTCCAAAAATTGGAAAATGAGGGGATGCCCTTCAATTGGGGAATGGCTGAACAAATTGTGGTACATGTTGGTGATGGAATACTGTTGTGCTAAAAGGAATAATAAAGTGGAGGAATTCCATGGAGACTGGAACAACCTCCAAGAAGTGATGCAGAGCGAAAGGAACAGAGCCAGGAGAACATTGTACACTGAGACTGATACACTCTGGTACAATTGAACGTAATGGACTTCTCCATTAGTGGCAATGAAATGTTCCTGAACAATCCCCTGGGATCAAGGAGAAAATAAAAACATTGCCCTCAAGCAGAGGACAAATGGAGGGAGTAAAAACACCGAGGAAAAGCAACATCTTGACTACAGGGGTGGAGGGGACATGATTGAAGAGAGAATCTAAATGAACACCTTAATGAAAATACCAACAACATGGAAAAGAGTTTGGACTGAAGACACTTGTGATACCCAGAGGAAATATGGATAGCCATTAGGAGGGATGGCATGAGGGGGGGCAGAAAAATAAAATGATCTTTGTTTCTAATGAATAATGTTTGAAAATTACCAAATAAAATAATGTTTTTTTTTAAATAATGAACATCTCAAGGATTATTATGAAGGAAGCTTTCAGGAGATGTCTTTATCTGAGTTACAGCTAGACAATACTTTTGAGCTGCTATATTGAGATCTGGCCTTGCCATGAAATCCCAGCAAACTCACAATCAAGACTTTTATGACTGCTTTTTCTCAGTGGGTGTAATTTGTCTTGGGTTCCTTCATAAAGGTTGAATACTTTAAAATTGCAGAGGACTCATGGTCGTACATCATACACAGTTCAAGAAATGAAAAAGAATGTGCTAGGCAATACAAACACCAAATAACTTGTTATAAATGATAATAATATTATTTATATAATAAAGTTAATTTATTTGTATTTTAACAGGCAATAATGGACACAATAATGATGTGAGGAAATATTCTATATTCTCGTATCTTTGTATAAACAAAATAAAATATCAGATTTTTTAGAGTTCAATAAAAAGTAATACAGAACAAGGAGAAATATGTTAAAATCATAAAAGGATGTAGAATTTTGTTAAATCAACTCTTTAACTTATTTAAATATAACATTATTGCTAAAAATGGGAAGTGCATGTGGAAAAGACATCAATGCTGATTAAAATAATTTCATAAAAAGTATAGCCAATTTAAATCATCATAATTAGGGGGGAAAGGAAAATAAAAACTAGGCAGTAAGAAAAAAATCTAATTGTTTAGCAGAGAGATATGACTGCCAATGGAGAGTCATACATGAAGTTATTTCACAAATTTTAGGGAGCATTGTCTTGGAAGATTATAAGCAATATCCCCACTTAAAGTGCAACATGCTGTGAACACAAAAGTAAGTTAAATTAAAGCATGGTGAGGTTTTGTTAGAGTCATTGCGAAGACATTTCAAGATACCTGTGGAAAATAACCAACAATAAAAATAGAAAATATCTGCAAAAAATGTTTTCAACAAACTTTTCAACATCGATGGAAGTGAAATCAGTATATCTATAATCTATTATGATATAGAAGCACCAAATGTACTTCAGCGGAAGTAAAAACAATGGTTTAAGTAAATACAATAAAAGAATACAGTGAAGAAGTTTCTAATAAAGGAAACATACTGAAAGTTTTGGAGGGTCTATCTTTAATGTGTAAGGAAGTAGGAAAGCTAATAAGGCATGGGTAATGTAAGGGTTAAAATAGGAGTTTTGACAAAATAAGAGAGCAGCTTTTAATAATTGAAGTCTAATGAGAATAATTAATATTATCCCTTTAAGCCAGAGAAAAGAAAACTTTTAGCAGCTTTTAAGTTAATTTAGTTTAATTAAAATAGAGATACTAAAATAATATAGAAAAATAGAAAAGAGGCAAGACAGTTTACAAATCTTACACTTTATAAATGTATCTAAAATTCCTAATAACTATGTCTATCTATCTTCTGAGGGTAGCTTCTTCTTGCCTGGTAAACACCAGTCCTAATATAACTCGCTCTAGCTATAAATTATTCACTAACTACCTAACTTCCTAAAACAATCAACAGCTACCACTCACTCACTCCTTCAATTCATTTTCTATAGCAGCCCAACTGTCAGTAGCCAACTGACAGCAGATCCTTGTCTCCTGCTCTCTAGAAATCCCAGAGTCAAAAAATCCTTTAAAGGCTAAAGCCAAAAGACCTCTGAATAAGCTCAGGCCCGCCTTATATTCCAGCAACTAAATGCCAACCCACACCAACCAACTCCTAATGACCAACTCGTGCCCAGCAGCCAACTTCCCCACAACGGCCAGCCCTAACTGTTAGCCAATGACTTACCAACAGTCAGCAGCTCACCCTCCTGTCAACAACTGATAGCCTTCAACTGAGGCTCACTCAACAGTTGTCTCCCCAATTCTTACTTCCTGTAGGGCTGGTTAATCCTTACCCATCTCTATGGTAAGAGGATCTCTAGGTCCCCCATTAAATTAAAGAAAATAAAGAATTCCTTTTTACAGTAAAAATATGTTTTTTTAAGTTCCTTTCTTCCTAAGTTGGGAAAAACAGAATAATAATTATCAATCATATGCTTATGTTTGAATCTGTATAAATTTTGAAAAGAATAATCTAAACAGTTGTCAAAATTGCCTATGAGAGTTTCAAAAGTAACAAAACATTTTTACATTTTAATATTTTGAATGGTCTATATGTTTATCCTTATACAATTGACTAGAAAACGTGAAGAATATAATGCAGTATAAAGCTGTTTTTTGACATAAAATAACTGTCCATAGAAAAATGGATATTTTGAATTCAGCGTATATTGGTGAAGTATTTATGATGCTCCCCTTTTGTGGATATCATTCTTGTGTCTTTGAACTGACCATTCCTTATTCTAGTAATATATATCCTCTTTACCTCTACCTTATAAAATTCCTTTCTTTCTTCAAAACTCAGTTCAAGTATTAGCTTCTAGATGAACTATTTCATTATTATACCAGCTCCTAATAACCTACCTTACAAACTATATTGTACTTAAATACTTTCCTTTTTTTAATATCTCTTTATAACTTTATCCCAACTCACCAATGCTAGGTACATGGTCCTCTCATTGTTTGCAAAAGTTTCCCAGAAGAATTTAGATTTCTTTAATACTATTGGCTCAATCCCCCATTCTGGAATTTTCTCAACAAAATTCATCTTTAATCATTGATTCTCTGTTTTCAATTAGCCAATTAACATAAATTGGGTTTTAGAAAGCCATATTTTCTAAAATCTATGTTTGGTGTACTTTGTACTCAGATGACCAAAATGACATCACTGGAGATGACTTTTGACTATAGCCTAAATTAGATTTAAGTGAGGCAGAGTTTCACAAAGTCATTGACCTCATTTTCTCTTCCAGACTTGTAAAAGTCCACAGTCAAGACAAAAGTAAAAACAACTGGTTATGGCTCAGGATGCAGGGGATGACCTTGGCTTATTTGATGTCTAACCAAATTCCAATAGTTCCACTGTATGTTCTTCCACAACTTTTGTGGTCATTGGAATAAATTGTTTATATCAGTCTCTTCTACCAGGGAAAGTTTTTCCATGTCTGGAGTAAATGTGCCCCTTACTCATTTAGAAGTTTGAGACTTGTTGGTTGCCTGCAATAGTACAAATATATAGAAAGAAAATAATTACCAGGGCAGCACTTGTGGATTCAGTCTCTTCTATTTCTTCTCAGTCCCTGGGGAAAGTAGCTTTGAACTTAAATCAACTTCTACCAAATGTTCACCTCAGTGAGTTCATTTCTAGTCATCTATGTGGACCAGTGAATAAAGTGTTAATTTTGGAGTCAGGAAAAAGTGAATTTAAATCCAACCTCAGACACTTAGTAGACTGTGGTCCTAAGCAAGTAATTTATCCTTTTTTTGTCAGTTTCTTCATCTATAAAATGGGGATAATTCTTCCTAATAATAAGCACCAAGCTCCTAAACTTTATGGATCATATGAAATAGTAATTGTAGTGTTTAGCATGCTACCTGACACATAGTGAACACCATATAAATGCTAGTTTTTGTTGTTTTTATTATTCCTTTCAAATTCAGTGCAGCTGATGTGTGTGTTACTGACCACTCTAAGTTGTCTTACAACTGTGTTAAGTCAAACCTGTCATTTAGTATTTCTCTCCTCACCATCTGACTTCTGAAAAATTCCAACATGAAATCCAAGTCTATAGAAATCTGCTTGCTTGCATTTGTGACTTTCCAAAGCTCATGAAGCTATAGTTTTTTTTAATCTCCTTTGTGTCAGTTTCATAATCTGTAAATGAGGCTAATATCCTTTAATAATAAAATGGGACAGAATAGTGATACAGTGGATAAAACACCTGGATTGGAAGCAAAAAAACTGATCTTCATGAGTTCAAATGCAGAATCAGACATTTACTAGCTGTGTGATCCTTGTCAAGTCCCTTAAGCTTGCTTGTCTCAGTTTCCTTATCTAGAAAATTATTTGGAGAAGGAAATGACAAACTACTCCAATATCATTGCCAAGAAAATCCTAAAAGGGTACCCCAAAGAATAATATAGGATTGAAACAACTGAACACCAACAACAACAGCAGAGGCTGTTATGACTATCAAACAAAATCATAATTTAAAAGAGACGACATAGAATCTGGGCTACACAATATTCATAAATCTGAAAATAGAAAAGATGCAAAGACAGAATCAATATGGAGACAGGGCAATTTGAGTGCTGTAGTATTTGGTTATAGGAGGGCTATATTCCTCCATGTTAATGTGATCCTTAATGGTACCCTTTGGGAGCAATAGTCTTATGAAAAAAAATGAACTATTACCCTCATATATGACTTAGATGCCTATGATGAAAGTGACGTGTTGCTCTTATTTCTTGATAGCTAATATCATTTAAGAGTAATGAAGCTTTTTAGATTTATTGAATTATGTCTAATTCCTAATGCCTGTCTGAAACCATTGTTGCCATTAGGTAAGAAATGATGAACTGATCTTTATGGAGATCATTTAGTTTTGTAAACTCCTTTGCAAAAGTTACAATAGTTTGTAATTAAAAAATAGTTTTTGACATTGACATTTTTGACAACTTGACATTGATTTTTGCCACTTTAGAATTCAAGTTTTCTCCCTCCCTACTCTTCCCATCTCCCCAATGCAAAGAAAAGTCTGGTATAGGTCACATTCATACTTCCATGAAGTACATATTTCTGCATTTCTCACATCAAGATAGAAGTCACATATAGATTAGAAGTTTTATGAAGGAAAAATAGTGGAAGATGGCATGCTTTAATCTGCACTCTAATTCCTTCTTTGGCTATGGATGGCATTTTCATCATGAATCCCTTATGGTTATCACAGAGAATTGCTTTGCCAATAATAGTTTTCTCCTTCACATTTGACTGTACCACAGTATTTCTGTTATTGTAAGGATTGTTCTTCTGCTTCTATATACTTCACTTCAGTTTATATGTCTATCCAGGTTTGTCTTAATTCATCCTCTTTTTTTATTTTGCAAGTATTCCATTATAACCATGTTCCATATGTTTATCCATTCTCCAAGTGATGGACACATCCTTAGTTTCCAATTCTTTACCACCACAAAATAAAAGCTACAAAATACATGTTGGTCCATGTAGGCCTTTTCCACTTATTTCTGACCTCTTTAGGATACAGACCCAACAGTCATATATCTGGGTGAAAGGGTGTGATCATCTTTGTCACTCTTTTAGTGTGGTTCCACATTGTTCTACAGTATGGCTGTATTAATTTACAATCCCACCAAGAAGATGTTTCAAATTTCCCACATCCCCTCCAGCATTTATCATTTTTCTTTCTGATCATTAGTCAATCTGGGAAGTGGGAGGGGTGATTTCTGAGAGTTGTTTCTCTAATCAATAGTGATTTGATGCAATTCTTTTTTCATATGCTAATGAATAGTTTTAACTTCTTTATTTGAAAATTGCCTATTCATATCCCTTGATAATTTTCAATTTGGGAATACTTTGTATTCTTATGTATTTAATAAAATTCTCTTTATGTTTGAGATAGAAGGCTTTTTTTTTTTGTCAGAGATACTTGCTACAATATTTTCCACAAAATTTATTGCTTTCCTTGTAATTTTGATTGCAGTGGTTTTATTTGTATAAAACCATTTAATTTTAATGTAATCAAAATTATCTATTTAATTTTTGGTAATGATCCCTATGTCTTATTTGTTCTGACAAACTTTTCAATGTTCCACTAATTTATATATGGTGTCAATCTTTACTTCTATATTGAATATACATTTTGACTTTATCTTGGTGCATGATGTGAAATGTTGGTCCCTACCTTGTCTCTGTCTTACTGGCTTTACAGTTTTCCCAGAAGTGTTTTTTTCTTTTCTTTTCTTTCTTTTTTTTTGTCAAATTGTGAGTTATTTCCCTAAGATCTTGGAATCTTTGGGTAAATTGAACACTAAGTTGCTATGGACATTGACTTCTATGTATTGATTGCATAATCAATTCCATTGATCCAATATTATATTTCATAGCCAGTACCAGATGGTTTTGATGATTACTGCTTAGAAGTATAGTTTGAGATATAGTACATTTAAGTCTCCTTCCTTCATTTTTAAAATTAATTACCTAGATTTTCTTGCCTTTTTCTTCTCCCAAATAAACTTTATTGTTATTTTACACAATCCTATTAAATACTTTTTACTTATATTGATTAGTTTTGCACTTAAGAGGTAAATTACTTTGAGTAATATTTTCACTTTCACTGTATCCATTAAGATGATCCATGAGAAATCATTCTTTTCCAGTTGTTTAGTATGATTTTATTTCTGTGAAGTATTGTAAATATGTTTATATAGCTGATTGGCTTTTTTTTTTTGGTTGGTATATTGCCAGGCATTTTATATTGTTACGAGTTATTTTTTTAATTGGAATTCTCTATTCTATCACATGCTGTTGGAGTTTGTTGAATAGAAATATTCTTGGTTGATGTGGGTTTATTTTGCAAACTGTCACTTTGTGGATGTTAATTATATGTTAGTTAATTATTTCTCTTCTCTAGGTATGAAATAATATCATCTGCAAAGATTGATAACTTTATTGCTTTATGTTCATTCTAATACCTTCAATTGCTTTTTCTGCTTTTATTACAATAGTGGACATTTCTATTATAATATTAAATAATAGTGGCAATAATGGGCTTCTTTGCTTTACCTCTGATCTTACTGGAAAGGATTTAGTTCCTCTACATTACAGGTGTAAGGGAGAAATTTGGATAAAATGTGAAGGGCCAGAGATAAGGATAAAGAAATGTGCTGGATGCAGAAAATAGAATGTCGGAGGGAGCTTGGAACTCTCATGGAGAGGTTTTGTATGTCTGCACTGGCAGTTGGAGAGAAAGTAAGGAATTGTGGAGAAAGACACAACTCTTGAACTCAGCTCTTTCCAGATCAAGTGGAAATCTACCTGAATTTGCCTACTTTGGTTGCATTTGTTCCTGATTCATCCCAGACAGCTCATTGACATCAATTGATTCCTGAGAGGACATTAACAGTAAAATTGACTTGGACTTCTGAGTTACCTCAAGTTGTCTCAGCCTAGAGACTATAGTGGCTAGGTCATTTCTGTCACCATCCTCCTAATTGATCAACTAGCTCTGACCTTAATTCAAAGACTATTTGAATGATCTTAGACTAGGTTATTTAGACAGGAAGGTAGGAACTAGACAGAGAGGGAGACAAAGTAGGTCCAACTGTGTTGGACACCAAAGAGATCCATGAGGTTCAGAGGGAACTGGAATAGATAGATTTTGGGAAAAGATTAGGGATCTTCCTAACCTATCATCCTTCCTAAACACCAGAATATCAATTTATATCAATCTAATTTTGTTTACAAGAAAAGTCAGATCACATTTGTCAGTGGATTCCAAGCCTAAGAGTATCCATCTTGCCCTTAGGCCATGGAGGAGCAGCAAAAAAGAACTGGTCCAAATTACCATCGAGCACAGTTAATATTTCTTGATGATATTAGAGAGATACCATTTATCACTTTAAGGAAGTGAACATTTATTTCAATGTTTTCTAATAGTGTTATAAGAAATAGGTATTGTATTTTGTCAAATATTTTTCTGTATCAATTGAAATAATCATCCAATTTCTGTTGGTTTTGTTATCAATATGGTCAATTATACAGATGTTTTTCTTAATATTGAATCATTCCTGTATTCCTGGTATAAAACCCACTTGATTGTGATTCATGACTCTTGTGATAAAATATTATAATCCCCTTGCTACCATCAATGTTTATTAAGATTAGTTTATAGTTTTCCTTCTGTTTTATCTCTTCGTAGTTTAAATTTCAATACCATATTTGTGTCATATTTGTGTTATAAAAAGATAAAAAAAATTATAATCCTAAATAGTCCCATTAAAAAAAATCTATATATGTATACATACATAGTTTTAATGGCCTTAACTCTAAGTGTGAGAGAAAATTAATTCAGCCCTACACTCCTCCACCAACAGTCACCATAAAAAGGATAAAATACATGAAAAAGAAGAAATGTCAGAAATATTAGGCTTTTATTCCACCTTTTAGGAAGACCAAATTTTATTTGTCAACATATGCATATGATATGTGAAACAATATATTTATAGTCTGCTGCATCTCCTAATACAAGGTGATGATATAAAGTCAAAGAGCTAGAACAGAATGGAGAATATCAGGGAATATCAGGGACAGACTAAAGGTTATAACACCTCCACATTCATTCATTATCCTCTTGATATAAGTAGTAATAATGGTCAAGAACAACAAAAGGAATATGATGGTCACAATATAGATAATGATGCTTTTGGCATAATCGACTATTATTTATTACAGTCATCTGTAGTTGAGTGAACAAGAGACCACACATTCTTTCATTTACCCTGTGCTGGGATAAAAGTTACTATCACCCACTCAATAATTCCATTACTCCACAAAATTTCTCCATCCCTAAATGTTAAGTAGCAAGCATCATAAAATGCCTTTGCTCCTTTATAGGCCTTTGTGGATATGTTGGCCCATGGGTTAAATGAGGAATTTTTTTAAGGAGCCCAAATTACCACTATCAACATGTGAATTCTCTTTCTTCCAATAATTATAGAGCAACAATTTCAGTTATCCCATGGTATTAGAAATCAAAGCATTTAGAAACAATACCAGGATCTTTATTGACCCAAATCCTTTTTTGAAAAGGAGCTATCTGAATCAACCCAGAGAATAAGAAACCTGACAATTAAGGGGGAATTTAACTACCTCTCCAGTTTGCAGAGCTCTTAAAGAATCAGTTATGTTGATGTCAAAATAACTCTACACTGGGGATAAAACAAAAGGAGACTAAAGAGTATGAATCAAAGAATAAACATAAATTTAATGCTGATTATGTCCCTCACATTGTGCTAAAAGCCAAAACTATGTGTAAAAGCTGACCAGATTTGTCAGGGAAGTCTTCCTGGAGAATGAATATTAGAAACTACTGGGCCAGAAAGCCCTTGCTCTTCCTAGAGTGATTATCACAAAAGTCTTTTAATGTTATTGAGTATTTTTCTTCTCATACATAAAATAGGGATGATTGTAATTGCATAATCACTTGACAGAGTTTTTTAGAATATGTTTTGTGAGTCACTATATGTTACATAAATATTTCATCATTATCATCAGTAAGAAAACATATTGGAGAATTATGTAGATTATAGAATTAAGTTACCAGAATTTCCCTTAATGATTGCTATTGAGTTTAATTAGTCATTAAATAGTTATCTAGCATAATTAGAAGCAGAGATAAATATCAGAGAAAGGATTTTTTCCTTGTCCCCTGTAAGACACTGTTAAGGAAAAATCACAGTGGTCACTTTCAGGAAGATTTGCAGGATGGGAAGACTATTAGAGAACTCTGGGCCACTCTCTTGTACTCACTGTCTTGAGAAGTGGTTGGAGACTTTTCTCTGGTGACTATCTGTTAATAATTTTGGTTAAATTTAACTTTGAAAAGTTAGAAGAACATCTGTGAAGCTGGGAAAAGGTTTGTTTGGTGTGAGATCTGTTCTCCTGAAGGGAGAAGCAGCTGCCAGTGGGGACCTGCTTTACTCTCACTGGAACAGTACTCTCATTTCACATATAAACAATTAGAAGAAGGAAACTTGTGAATTTTGAAAATTTAAGGAGGTTAATAATATTTGAAATTCATAAATTAGAATAAGTTTAGATAGATAGATTTAGGTCTTAGATAGTTGAGAATAGTTTCTAAGTAGGTTAATATAATAGTATAATATCTTTTCTTTGGTGTGATAGTTCTTGAATTTGGCTATAACATTCCTGGGTGTTGCCAGTTGGGGACAGACTACAGGAGGTGATCTGTGGATTCTTTCAATCTCCACTTTCCCATCTTGTTCTAGAATATCAGGGCAGTTTTCTTAGATAATTTCCTGTAGTATGATGTCCAGAATTTTTCTTTTGTCATGGTTTTCTGGTAGATGAATGATTCTTTTTTTTTCTCTCCTGGAATCATTTTCTAAATCTTCTGTTTTGGGAATTGAGGTATTTCATATTTTTCTCAATTTTTTCATTCTTTGGATTTTTTTTATACTGTCTTGCTGCCTCGTGAAGTTGCTTGTTTCTACTTGTATTCTGTTTTTTAAAGACTGGGTTTCATTCCTGGCTTTTTGGTCATCCTTCTCCTTCTGGTCTGATTTTCTTTAGATGTCACTTTTCATCTTCTCTGCCTCATATTTCATATTCTTTGCCTCATCTTTCATCTCCATTGCCTCATTTTCAAGCTGATGAATTTTGGCTTTCATTACACTGTTTTCTGTTTCCAGATGACTTATCTTGCTTTTTAAATTCTTTTCCCAGTTGTCTTCAGCCTCTCTTAATTGTGTTTAGAATTGTATTTTGAGTTCTTCTAAAGCCTGTATGCAATTCCATGGTGTATATATATATATATAATATTTATATATATATATATATATACATATATATATAATATATATATATATATATATATATTTATTTATTTTTTGCTTGCTGTTCCCCCTTCTTTGTTCCATTTGCTCTTTGTTCTTTGCCTGGATAGAAGCTGTTGATTTTAATTTTGTTTTTTTTCTGTTGTTTGCTCATATTTACACCCTTCTTTACTCCCTCTTACCTGCTCTTTTGCTCCTCTCATTTTTTTGTTGGATCTGTGGTTTGGGGCTCTTCTGTCAGCCTTCACCCTTGGAGCTTAGTCAAAAAATCTCTCAGTATAATCTGTGGGGTAGGAGTGTTGGAGCTTGAGTTTCCCTGCCCTCTGAATGCTTTGATGGGACTAATCCAGCTGGGTTGAACTGCATGTGCCCTAAGGCCAAAACCTCAGGAAGATGGTGGGGCAATATAGATTATCTCTGCTGCTGCAAGGGGGATGCCAGCTTTGTGCTTCTTTTCCAGCTGCTTCCCCATTGCCTATGTTCAACACTCTGAGTCTGGCACAGCTTTTCCCACAAGTTACTCCCTCCAGATCAGCACCCTTACCTACCAGGCATCCTGGGACCTTCCTTCTCCTTCCCCTTAAACCTGAGCGTTCTCAAATTCAGGCTTTTGAGAGGCATTCTTTTTAAGTTGAGTCCAGATGGAGGGTTCCTTGGCTCCATCTTGTTGTTAAGTTTGAGGAGAATTTGGTTTGTAATTTAGTTTGTAATTGGTAAGGAAGGGTTTTCAGAGGTCTGAACTTTCACTGCCTCTATGCTGCCATCTTGTGGTATGTATTCTTTTGAAGCCCTTTGGGCATCATTCCAAGTTGCCTTCAGGAATAGTTGGAACAACTTCTACTTTAAAGGATCAGAGGGCTTGGAATATTATATTCCAGAGGGCAAAGGGGTGAGAACTTCAACCAAGAATCACTTAGCAGAACTTAACATTGTTTTTAGGGGAAAATAGGTATTTAATGAAACAGAGTACATTCAAAAATTTTTTTAAATCAAGAGAAGTATAAAAAAATAAACAGGAATAAAATAAGCTGCTTACAAATTACCTGGAAAGTTGATTTTTATACTTTCTAAGAACCTTATACATATTATAACAATTAGAAGGAGTATACTTAGACAGAAGGCAAGAGATGACAAAAAACAAATATAATTAAGTCATATGAAAGAATAATTCTTTGATATGAGGGGGAAGGTAAAATAGAATGGGATAAACTATATCACATGAAAGATTTATGAAAGCATTTACAGTGGAGAATATGTGGGAGGTGGAGAGGGAAGATTTTGAACATTACTTTCATCAAAATTGACTCATTGAATTGAGTTTAGAAATCTATTTTATCCTTCAGAAAAGGAGGAGAAGGGGATAAAAGAAGGGAGGTCATGCTGAGAGAAAAGATAGTAAATAGGGGGAGATGGTTGCCAGAAACTAAAAAAGAGAGAAATAGAATAAGGACACAATAATCATAATTTTATGATACAATACACAATGACACAACAATCAAAAATGTTTTACAAGTGATTCTAATAATAGTCTAATTACTCAAATTCAAAGATAAATGAAACAAATGTATAGAAATACAAATTATTCCCCAACTGATAAAGGATATGAATAGGTAGTTCTTAAACAAAGTAATTAAAGGTCTCTAATGTCATGTTAAAATTTTATAAAATAATATTAATTAGAATAATGCAAATTTTAAAACTCTGAGGTATCATCCCATACCTATCAGATTTACTATTAAGACAGAAAAGAAAAATGACAAAACTTGGCAGGGATGTGGGAAAACTAAAACACTGTTGAGAGAGTTGTGAACAGATTTAACCATTCTGGAGAGCAATTAGGACCTATGCTCAAAGTGTTATAAAAGAGTACATACTTTTTGATATTGCAATAACATCACAAAGATTAAAAAAGGGAGGGAGAAGAACTTATATGGGCAAAAATATGTAAATTATCTCATTTTGCTGGACATAGAATTGAAAAGTGAGAGAATACACATCAAGTGTGGAATAACTGATAAAGTAATGGAATATTATTGTGCTCTAAGACATAAAAAGGAAGAGAAGCTCAGAAAAACCTGGAGAGACTTACACAAAGAAGCAGTGAAAGAAACAGAAACAACACATTGCTCACATTGATACGAATATTGTACAATGGAAAAATGAATAACATCTATTTTCTACAAAACAATGATAGAAAACAACTGCAAATTATTCATGATAAAAAAATGGTATTTGCTTCTGCTAAATTTTCTGCTTTACTTCAAATCTTAGCAATCCTTTCAAAAAAAGGAAAGAAAAATAAGGTGATGCTATGTAAATTTATAAAATTATTATACTTTACATACTTAATTATTAATAACTTGAAATATTTATATTTTAAAAAGTTAAGTGATAGGTTTTATTCATTCTTTGATAACTTTTGTTCATAAGCTAGGCTAGAAAGAAAATAAAAGTAGATAGATTTTCATTATTAAAATGAAAAATAGAAATTTTCATAGTAATATATTTCTAAATGTATTTGTTTATTTAATACTTGAAGATATTAATTCATTAAAAATCAAAACAAGTCATTGAATTAATTTGCTTTATCTTCAGTTAAAATTTCATGTTACTATGTCCTTAAACATTAATATAGATGATAAAATAATCATTAGCCTCTTATTGAAATAGCAGACCAGTATACATGGATTTTATTAGATTCCATCACATGAATTCTTATACCTCTCCATTTTGAAATGTCTAAGAAGTCTGAGTTATCTTTCTATCTAAAATATATATTTTAATTTAAAATCTTAATAAAATATATCAACAAAGCACAACAATGATGCATTGAAATTCCTTTTGGCTTCATGAATTAAATTTTTTTAATGCTTAAAAATGTTTCATCTGATATAATGTCATCCTAATCCTTTTTAAAACACATTTTGTTTTGTTTTTTTCATTGCGAATAATATTCCATGATTCTGAGAAATAAGAGGAAAAGAAAAAAAAGAAGAAAATGATGATGATTATTATGATGGTGGTGGTGGTGGTGGTGGTGGCAGTGGGGGTGATGATGATGATGAAGAACATTATAAAGGAGAAGAAAGAGTAGGAGGACAAGGAGGAGAAGTGTAATGATAAATAATAGCACAAAGTAAAGGGCAATGATAGAAAAAAAGAATAAGGAGGGAAAAAGTAAACAATAAACAACAATAAAATATTATTTTAGATTCTGAAAAAAGGTAATATCTCTAAGCATATTCAGATTTAAATCAATAGAACTTCTAGTGCAATTTGAATTTTACATTAAAAGTGGTAGGCAGTTGGTATAAATGACAAGGAAGAGTAAATAATCCTATGATTTTTTTTAACTTGTGACTTTTAAAAAAATTGTTTTCCCACTCAGTGATGGAAGTCCTAGAATGCTTAGCCATATCAAATCTCTCTCAAGATATACTGGTACATTTGTTGAATCTTAGAGTATCAAATCAATCTTCAGGTTATCATAAGTAGATTGGATAGGTCCAGGAAAAGGCATGGGACCAGCCCCACTTCCTCATCTAGTTAGTTAAATGTATGAAGAAAAGGGAACACTATCATTATTATGAAGTCATTAATACTATTAGTTTAGTTTAGTTTGTGTGTGTGTGTGTGTGTGTGTGTGTGTGTGTGTGAGAGAGAGAGAGAGAGAGAGAGAGAGAGAGAGTGAGAGAGAGAGAGAGAGAAAGTATGGTGGGACACACTAGAAATTTTCTCTTTTATACAGGTAGAAAAGACTAAGATTGAGAAATTTTCATTTTGCAAGAATAGGGCAAGTGAGTAAGTGACAGTCTAGGAACAAGAGAAAGAGATATAGAATCTTTTTCAATCCCAAATAAAGGCTATTTTCTCTGGGTAGTAGACAAGAATACAGGAATTTAAGAGTGATGGGCAGAGGTGTAGGAAGGAATTGTCTCAGTTTTCCTCAGGCATTATTTGGCAAAGAAGGAGACATTTATCTGGCAGAATTTCAGCCTCAGGTAAATGAGAATGCTATATCTTACTAGTTGTCTAGGGATTGCATATACATGAAAATGAACCACAAATTAAATGGAAAAGGTGGAAGGTCAATCATTTTGTGAGAAAGAATAATTAATCAGGTGAACCCAAATGCTACCTTTATACAAATGTAATGTTTAAAATAAAGTGTGTTGAGAGGTCTATGAAAGAAGTACAAAAGACCATGAATATTCATCATAAACTGATGAGAGTTGTGATATTCATGCCTAGGAGTCACCACATAAATGGGGTCATAGATCACTTGAAATACTTATCTACTTCAAAAAGGGTAATATTTCAGAAGAAAAGTAAGTGTTACCTAGAATCATGATAGCTCCATCAAAATCAAGTTATGCTAGAATAACTTCATTTTACTTTTTAGCAGGATTAATTGACTCTTAGAATATAGGATTGTTCTTCTCCTTGGAAAATGATTCATGTTATACTGATAGACAAGGTGGTGAGAACTGGATTAAATGACTTTACAATTTATTTTTTTTAAATAGATAGAATTATTGCTTCCAAAGAAGTCATTAACATATTAATGTCAATATAAAACTGTGAGGTATAGTGTATAGTCATCTTCTGAGAGTTATATAAAAAAGCACCCTTTGTTCATATCCTCCTCAAATTTATGGAACTAGCTATATGATCATGAAAATGTCATTTAACATTTCTGTGCTTCAGAAAAGTCCTTATAACCCCTTTCTTGGTCAAATGTATGCTATGATGGTGGCATAATGGATAGAACACCAATCTGGATTTGGGAGGGTCAAATCTCAAATGTTGAAGAAATTTTTAAGTTCTTCATTTTTTTGTGCATATGTGCATTCATGTAAACTTGGAAGTGGTTCCCTAGAGAACTGATCTAGGATTTTCCCTAGGCCTTTTGCTATATAACATTCATTAATAATGTAGAAATGAGGCTGAAAAAGAATACCTAGGGTTATTTATCATTAAGATTTCAGACAGCCAAACAAAACAGTGATTTTAAAAATTCAAAGGAGGTAATTTAGAGCCAAGATGGTGGAACAGAGCAGAGGAACTCTGAGTCACCATGAGAATTCTCTCCAGCCAATATTAAAATAATACCAAAAAATGAATATAGGAGTGAAAGAACCAATAAGGAGAAAGAGTGAAACAACTTTCAAGGAAAAAAAACCAACAGATAGGCAGAGAACATCTGGGGCACTGGGGTAATAAGGGAGACTGTCAACAAGAGGATTTAGCAAGGAGTGAAGAGCAAGCCAAGGGAAAGCCACACACCCACACCCCATATATGCCAACCCAAGGTTCAGAAGTTATCTGGAGTCAAAACTCCAGACCCTGAGACCCTGGTTGAGAAACTAGTGTTCTAAGCCAGCCTACACCCCTTGAAATTTCAAACCTTTGTAGAAGTCCAGAGTCCCATACCAGGGCAGTCTCTGCTGAGATGGGCTGATCTTTGTGGGCCCAGAAGAAAGCCAAGAGTCCCAGTCTAGACATGTGGCAAGGACATGGATCCCCATTTGGGGTGGTTGATAGTACTTGGGAAGGGGGGGTGCCAGATCTTCTTGCCTAAAGCTCAGTGCAGATCTGTAGGACAGGTCAATCGAGGATGTGCCAATTAGAAGAAGTACACTGTAAGACCAAAAACTTAACCCTAAACCTGAGGCTACAATTTGAGTAGTTCCTGACCTGATCAAGATCAGGTAAAACCAAAAGCTACATTCAAGATCACACAGGACCTAGTGGCTTCTACATTAAAGGTTTGTAAAGCATGGAATATGATATTCAGGAAGGCAAATGGCTTGGGTTTACAACCTACCCATCCAGTAAAACTGAATATACTCTTTTTATTGGTAAAAATGGTCATTCAATAAGATAGAAGATTTCTAATCATTCCTGAGGAAAAAGGCATATCTAAACAAAAATCTGAAGTACAAACACAAGACACAAGAGAAGCCCAAAAAAGGTAAATTTAAGGGACTCATTATGGTCAAAATGTTTATATGTCTACATGGAAAGTGGATACCTGTAATTTTCAAAAATTACTCTTAGTAGTAGATGTAATAAGCAAGATTAATTATGAGGCTGCTAGTAGCTTTAATAGCTTTATTACATCAAAAAGTAGTGATAGTAAAGAGAGGGGAATGTAGGAAAGGAAGAGAGTTGTCTAGACTACTACCCTATGTGCTGTTCTGATGGAATCAAGCTCACCACCAGCATATACTACTTCAGGTTCCAATCTCTAGCCAGAAGAGTGAAAGTGTCCATGACCGGAGCCTTGGATTCACCTTTAAAAGCAGTTTTCTCCACCCACTAGGTCTCCAACATCACATCTCAGAAACCAATCATATCTCCATAATTTGCCTTGTACCACCCAGTAGATAATACCTGTAGGTTCAGTTTCCTATGTCATTGATTTAAACTTCCTTTCTCTGAGGGCCTGTCTATCCCTGAACATCTCAATGGTAAATGACCTCCAGATCATTGATTGATAACATCAAAGGTCTGTGATTGATTATATCAAAACAAAGCAACATAATGGGGGGGAGGAGTTCCCTTCCCACAATCCCCCCCATGATTCTATTGGGAGATGTGCATCTTGAAATCTCCCCATTTTGGGGGAGTTTGGGGAAATTAACCTGCCTATTATCCCCAGTGAATCATTTTAAATAACCAGTTTATACCTCCAAAGGTTCTCTTATTAAATGTTTATAGAATATTGTACTTTACATAGATGGAATTACAGTAATTTGGGGATGAGGGAAATAAGAAAGAAAGAAAACAGAAACAATGATTGAAAGATGCATTGAGTGTACTTCTTCTTAAATAAACCTAAGTATTTTACCAAACTGCTCTCCTCACTTTTGGCAAACTCCTACCAGGTAACCCTTACAATTCTAAAATCAGACATAATTATTAGTAAAAGTCCCATAATACCTAATGATCAATTGTAGGTTTATATAGTCCAAATTTTGGGGTATTTATAGGTATTAGGACTAATAGATATTTTAAAATTATCATTCAAAATCAAAAACATTAATACTGATTCCATGTACTTCAAGTACAAAAATTAATAAGAAAAAATTCAAATATCCTATTGCAAACTGTAATGGTTAGTTGGTAGAAGTTTGACAAAAGTGAGCAAAGCAGTTTGGTAAAACACTGAGTTTAATTTGAGAAGAAGTATAGATAGAAAATAGAAAAGAGAAAAGAGAGATTATTTCTTTAATACCTTATGACTATACCTAAATTTTTAATCTTACCTAAAATTTCTAAAAAACCCTACTACTCTGTCTTCAAAGACAGTTTTTTTTTCTGCCAGACAAGGCGAGGGTTAATCTAATCTATGCTACCTAGAAAATTTATTCATTAGTTATCTACCTATACTTATAAATAAACATTAATCTTCTATGAACCCCTTAAATCTGTTTCTCTAATCCAATTGTCAGTAGTTAAAATGGCCAGACATCCCTTTCCTCAGAGAAAGACTTCTGCTCCTGCAAGTTCCAGAGGTAAAAGCACTCAAACTGACAACTGTAGGATAAAAGTTAAACTTCAATACTTGAAGTATTATATTTATAAAGTTTAATATCTGACAAAATTGAACCAGGAGACTAAATTTTTTTTTCAATCTGCTCAAAAATCCTGCTCCACCAAAGCCTCAACAGGAAAGAAAAATAGGCCAAGAGATGGAATTCCACCAAATTTATCTCCTGTCTACTTCAACCCATAACAAGAGGAAGAGAGTAGGGTCCTGGGAATTGTACTTTTACTGGGAATAGTAGTTTTGCTGGGGATCATAATTTTTAGGGTAACAGATTCAAATTACACAATCTCCCTAAGATCCTTTGGAAGATTAGTCTCCACAATGGATCTTGTAAACATAACCAACTTGCAAATTACAATAATTTGGGGATAAAAGGGAAAGAGAATAAAACCAATGATTACTATGTATATTGACAAAAAGCTAATTGGGGGGAGGAATTCCCCTTCAGCATAAGAATGTACGTATAAAATAAATGTGTTGCAATTCCCCACAGTTCAATTTCACTACAACCAAAGTTAACCCTGGATCTTTCAGTGCAGTGTTAGGTTTCTGCAGGCATCTCCATGGAAAAATAATTGATTTTACATTTTGTGATTTTTTTCTACCTCTTGCTTGGTTTTAAAGTTTTTCCTTTCCCAAAGATCTGACATGTTGAGATCAAACATAAACATGTTTACTGTTCTGTGTTCACCCATTCTGAGTTTATCTTGATGTAGGGTGTGAGATGTTGATCCAAACCTAACTTCTCTCATACTTTCTTCCAATTTTCCAAGCTGTTTTTTTTTATCAAATAATGGAAATACTTTGCATAATATTAGAATTAGTTATTCTTTGAATGTTTGAGATAATTCATTTGTGAATCCATCTGGACCTGGGGATATTATTATCTTAGGAGGTACTTTGATGGCTTGTTTACATTTCTTTTTCTAATATGGGTTTATTTAGGTAGTCTATTTCTTCCTCTCTTAGTCTAGGCAACTTATATTTTTGTAAATATTCATCCATATCACCTAAATTGCCATATTTATTGCCATATAATTGAGCATAATAGTTCTTAATGATTGCCTTAATTTCTTCTTCATTAGAGGTGAGGTCTCCCTTTTCATCTTGGATACTATAAATTTGGATTTATTATTCCTGTTTTTTAATTAGATTGACCAGTACTTTGTCTATTTTATTTGTTTTTTTTTCCATAGTACCAGCTTCTAGTCTTATTTATTAAATCAATAGTTTTTTGACTTTCAATTTTATTAATATCTCCCTTGATTTTTTGGATCTCTAATTTATTCTTCATCTGAGGGTTTTTAATTTTTTCACTTTCTAGTTTTTTAATTTGCATGCCCAATTCATTGAACTCTGCCCTCTCTAATTTGTCAATATATGAACTGAAGGAAATAAATTTCCCCTTGAGTATTGCTTTGGCTGCATCCCATAGATATTGAAAGGATGTCTCATCATTGTCATTTTCTTCAATGAAATTTTTAATTGCTTCTATGACTTGTTCTTTAACCAATTTTGGAGAATTATATTGTTGAATTTCCAATTAATTTTTGATTTCCCTCTCCATGTACCCTCACTAATTATTATTTTCATTGCATTGTGATCTGAGAAGTTTGCATTTATTAATTTTGTTCTTTTGTACTTGTTTGCAATGTTTTTATGCCCTATTACATGGTCAATCTTTGTGAATGTACCATGTGATGCTAAAAAAAGAGTATTCTATTTTGTCCCTATTTATTTTCCTCCACATATCTACTAACTCTAATTTTTCTAAGATTTCATTCATTTCTGTTACATCTTTCTTATTTATTTTTGGTATGATTTATATAGTTCTGAAATAGGAAGGTTCAGGTCTCCCATAGGATAGTTTTTCTATCTATTTCATCCTTGAGTTCCACTAGATTCTCCTTTTGAAACTTGGTTTCTATGCCATTTGTTGCATAAGAGTTGAGTACTGATATTTTCTCATTGTCTATACTGCCTTTTATCAGGATGTATTGACCTTCTCTATCTCTTTTAACTAGATCTATTTTTACCTTTGGCTTTGTGAGATATCATGAATTCTACTCCTGCTTTGTTTTTATCAGTTGATGCCTAATAGATTTGGCTCCATCCTCTTACTTTTGCCCTATGCATGTCTAGCTTCCTCACGTGTGTTTCTTGTACACAGCATATGATAAGGTTTGAAATTCTAGTCCAATCTGCTATTCACTTGTGTTTAATGGGTGAGTTCATTCCATTCACATTTAGAGTTATGATTACCAGCTTTGTATTTCCAAGCATTTTGATTTTTACTCCTAGTCCTGACTTTTCTTCTTTCACCATTTACTTCTACACTGGTGTTTTGCTTTTAATCTGTCCCCCTCCTTCCCACCATTATTTTACTTCCCTTTCTAACCCCATAACTTCTTATCCTCCCTAATTTTCTTTACAGTCTTTTTAAACTACCCCACCCTGTCCCTTCCTTGTACTACTTCCCTCCACACCAGTCCATTTGTTGCCCTTCTACTTCCCTATACAGTGCAAATCAATTCTCTGCCTCCATGGATTGGATTGTTTTTTCCTCTTTGAGTGAATTTCAATGAACGTAAGAGTTAAGTATTTCCTATCTCCAACCTCTTTACCTCTCAAGTTTATTGATGTTCTTCCCCCTCCCAAGATGAGCTTTTTTTGTGAAATATAAATTACTCCATTTTGTTTCTTTTCCCATTTCTTTTAGTATTAACCTCTCTTTTAGCTCTAATTGTAGATAATATATATATATTTATATATGCCTTTATGCATACAAATATCTATATACATATTTATGTCTTGGCATTTCATATGATATAGTTTATCTCTGTTCCCTATAAGTGTAATTCTTCTAGTTGCCCAAGTGATAATAATAATTTTTAAGAGTTAAAAATGATGTCTTTTCTTATAGGGATACATACATTTTATCTTATTGGGTCTCTTTAAAAAAGTTTTTTTTTGTTTTGATTTTATTTTATCCCTCTTTTTAAATTACCTTTTGATGATTCTCTTGAGTTCTGTGCTTGGGCATTAAATGCTCTGTTCAGGTCTGGTCTTTTCTTTGAAAATTCTTGGAGTTCTCTTATTTTGTTGAATGTCCATACTTCCCCCTGTAAGAATATATTCAGTTTTGCTGGATAGTTCATTCTTGGTTATAGACCTAGTTCCCTTGCTTTCCAGAATATCATATTCAATGCCTTTTGATCCTTCAGTGTAGGTGCAGCCAGATCCTGTGTTATCCTTACTGTAGTTCCATGGTATCTGAATGACTTCGTAGAAGCTTGCAATATTTTTCCTTGGTCTGACCATTCCTGGGTGTTGTCAGTTGGGGACTAAGTACAGGAAGTGATCTGTGGATTCTTTCAATTTCCACATTTCCCTCTTGTTATAGAATATCAGAGCAGTTTTCTTTGATAATTTCCTGTAGTATAATGTCCAGGCATTTTCTTTTGTCATGATATTCTGGGAGACTAATGATTCTTAAGTTTTCACTCCTGGAATAATTTTCTAACTCTTCTGTTTTGTGAATGAGGTGCTTCATATTTTCTTCAATTTTTTTTTTATTCTTTTGATTTTGTTTTATCATGTCCTGCTGCCTTGTGAATTTGCTCATTTCTAGTTGTTGGATTCTGGATATTAAAGACTGGATTCCATCCCTGGCTTTTTGGTCATCCTCCTCCTTATGGTCTGATTTCTTTTGGAGGTCATCTTTCATTTTCTTTGCCCCATCTTTCATCTCCTTTGTCTCATCTTTCATCTTCTCTGCCTCATCTTTCATCTCCTTTGCCTCATTTTCAACCTGGTTGATTTTGGCTTTCAAGACAATATTTTCTCATTTTAGTTCAAGTGCCTCTGTTTCCAGATGACTTATCTTAGTTTTTATGTTCTTTTCTCAGATGTCTTCAGCCTCTCTTAATTGTGTTTTGAATTGTAATTTGAATTATTCCAGAGCCTGTATCTAATTCGCTAGGTTTTTAGTTTGTTTGTTTGTTTGTTTTTGCTTAGTGTTTTCTTATCCTTCTATGTTCTCTTTGCTCTTTGTTCTTTGCCTGGATAGATGCTGTCAATTGTTATTTCTTTTTCCTTTTTCTGTCATTTGCTCATATTTACCCCTTCTTTAATTCATGCAATTGGCTGAGCTCTTGCTACTCTCATTTTTTGTGGTTTTGGGCTTTTCTTTCTGCCTTCACCCATGGAGCTTTGTTAGTAAATCTCTCATTGCTGTCTGAGGGAGAGGGGTGTTGGAACTTGAACTTCCCTGCCCTCTTGTGGATTTAATGGGATTTAGTTCACCAGTATTTTAAGTTGAGTCCAGCAGGAGGGTTCCTTGGCTGTGTCTTGTTAGGTTTGATTTTCAGTTCCATAGGAGCATTTAGTTTGTAATTGGTATGGAAGGGTTTTTGGAGGTCTGAATATTTGCTTCCTCTACACTGCCATCTTGACTATACCTCCCAATTATCTGCTCAAACAGCTTGCTCCACCAATTTCCTGACCCAGGAAGCCTCCTATGTTCATTACCAAAAAACAGTTGGGTATAGTCGGCTTTGGAATAAGAGTTTACATTCAAAATAACTATATTCAATATCCTTCAGTTTAATAAATTCTATTCCAAAGTTCATTCTGGATCTTCTTGATGCAGTGTAGGTTTCTGCAGGCAAGTTGCTCCAAACAGTTCATTTTCTTAATTCAAGGAGTTAGCAAGCTTCTTACCCTGAAATTTTTCTTCAAAAATATAGTTCTTGGAATTTATGAAAAATATGTCTCACCCAGCCATACTACTGCTGCATTTTTACCTCAAAGAGATAAGTGAAAAGGAATGTAAAAATATTAATAGCATAACTCTTTGTGGTGACAAAAAAATTAAAAAAATTTTGGGGTGTCCATTTATTGGAAAGTGACTGAACAAATTGTGATAACTGATGATGATAAAATATTATAGTGCTGAAAGTATTGATTAATTAGAGGGCTTCTATGTGATCTGAAATGGCTTCCAGGAATTCATGCAGGGCAAAATTAGCAGAACCAGAACTTTGTAAACAGATTTACTGTGGCACAATTGAATGTAATAGACTTTTCTATTGGTAGCAATGCAGTGATACAAGACAATCCAGAGGAACTAAGGGAAGTAGAATGCTATCCACATGCAGAGGAAAAAAAAATGTGGGAGTAGAAAGCCAGAAGAAAAACATGAGATAGATGACATATTTTGATGGGTATATGATGGGGGTTTTGTTGTTAAAAGACTAATCTATTGCAAATACCAATAACAGAGAAATAGATTTTGAACAATGATACAATTATAACCCAGTGGAATTGCTTGTCCATTCCAGGACATGGAGGGAAGACAGATGGGAAAAATCATGGATCATGTAACCATGGAAAAAAATCTAAATAAACAAATTTAAAAAAATCTGAATTGAGCAAATAAAAAGTAATTATTTCCTGAGAAATCAAGAAACATTAAAGCAGAATCAAAGGAATGAAAAGAAAAACAAAGGAAAACATGAAATATCTTATTAAAAGACAACAGGCCTGGAAAATAGAACTAGGAGAGACAATTTGGGAATTATTGGACTTCCTGAAAGTCATGATTAAGAAAAATGATTAAGAAAAATGCTTGGAGTTCATAATACAAGAAATTATCAAAGGAAAATGCACAGATATCTTCAAACAAGAAAGATGGAAATCAAGAATGGGGGACTGATAAAAAGCAAAATACTGTTGAGGAGGAACAGAGTGAAAGGGAACAGAGCTGGATCTATAGAGGAAAATAACATTTGTATAACCCAGTGTAAGAGTTCATTAGCTTGGGAATGGGGAGATAAGGGAGAGGAAAAGAAAATGAATCTTGTAAACACCATTATTTTTTAATGAATAAAAATAATAAAAATTAAAAAAATCACAACAGAATGAAAATAAAATTTTAGCTCATTCATATTTCCATTCATTTTTCTATGTATTACTTTATTTTTGTTTTGTTTGCCTCTTTTTGGTTTATTTGTTAATACATTTGTCCTGCATTACATGGCAATACTTTTTGTGTGCCTTGGAATTGAAGATACCTTTTGCAAAAAAGAGCATAAATCCATTGTGCATCAGTGGAGAGATATTTGCAACTTTGTTAGAATAACATATTGGGACATATTATGTGGATATTTCTGATTTTTTTCCAATACAACTTCTTTTGGTACTTTGATATAGACACTCATTCCTCTGTACTCTAGGTCTTATTTTATCATCATATATCTTTTGAGAAGGGCTAGATTGTTATTCTATTTCACTCTACCTATTTTGCAGATTTATAGGAGCAGTTTTAACGTACTGGCTAGATCATTAATTTAAGCAGTGTTGTCAACAGAGGCCAAGTCTCCAGCCTCACCATCACTTTCAATTAGCACATTGATGATGTCTGGCTATAAGGAGAATTCGATAATCATCATTATTAATTTCTAGAAGTACTTTAAAATATAGGCATTATGGGAAAATTTTGTCAGATGTGAATGATTATAAATATTATTGCCCCTCCAGAAAGAATGATATATTCAACATTAGAGGACCTGAATATGAATTCTGGCTATTATACTTACTTCCCTGACTTGGTCAAGTCATGTCACATCTCTTGAGAACATTTTCTCTATATTGTGAAAAGAATTGGAAATTCTTGGTTTTCATTCTCTATTCTGAATTTACAGTTGTGAAAAGGAAATTCTTTTTTCTCTTTGCCTAGTTGGAGTTAACACCTTGATTAACAACAACTTATGTACCCCTACTTAGTACCTCACTAGATTTTGAAAACAGGATTAACTCTCTTTTGACTACCTTTTGATTGAATCATCACAAGGTCGAACTAAGTGGAGGAGCTTGCAAACCACTTAGAGAATTCATACCTTCAGAGACTCAATCAGCCAGGAAACTGTGTACCATTTCTGATGAGAATTCACACATCCCAAAGGTGAGAAGTTGATCCCACAGACACTTCCCCCCTGGGCAGGGCTGGACAATTTGGAAGCTGTGAGTAGCCTCTGTGAAAAAGGGAAGGGACAAGAAGCCCCTATAAAAGGCCCTGAATTTCTGGGGTTGAGAGGTAGGCTTGAAGAAGGAAGTCAGTTTCAAGAAGAAAGTTAGCTTGAGGAAGAAAGTCAGCCCCAGGAGTCACCTTCAGCTCAAGTCTTCATACTGATGGCCTCTTAGAGAGAACTTGGTTGAGTGGATGGCTGTCGTTCCCTTTCTGTTTTCTGGAGAGTGTTTAGTTCTGGTTGAAGGTCAACAAGTCCTCTCTAAGTTGAGCACTGTAGAAATATTTAGATAGATTGGCTAATTGTATTTTCTACCCTTTTTTATTTCTCTACTTTCTTTCCATCTCCTTTTAAAATAAAAGCTATTAAAAGTCATTCCAACTTGGAGCAATTATACTTTGAATTGGAAACCACCATTATTATTTATAATTTTAATATATTTTAGTCAAACAATTAACATTTAATCTCTACAATATTAACATTGTGGTTGCTGTCAAGCTACTGACCACAAAATTATTATTATAAGATTATACTACAACATGTTAATAATAAGTACTATGACAGTCAGTTGGTCTTTTAATAGCAATTAGAGTCTTTTTTCTTTCAAAATGATCATTGGATTAGACTTAGTTTAGTTCCTATCATATTCTTTAAGATATATACATTGATTTTGTTTTTTAATCAGATTAAGTGTCCTCAATATATCTTAAGTTAAGAAATAATTATATTCAAAGTTAAGGATAAAAACTATATAATTGAAAAGTAGTAGTTATTTTATGAATATGGAGTAAAAAATACTGGAGATCACAATGAAATGATGCCTAATTGAAAGCACAGAATAACTTGAAATTTTAATCTATATTTATTTACTTAAAATCTCATTTGTTTAGATGGGACACCATTAAAGTTGATCCATATTTAATTTTTTATTTGAGATTTGAAAAAAATACAGAAGAAAGGAAATTATTTTGAAGTAATTACACTTTGTTCGCAATGATACTAATGATATATCTCCTATATATTCATATTATATTATAAAGGATTTCAAAGACTTACAGAAACATGACTATTTCTGCACTGTTTTATCATCATGCAAAACTTCTCTAGGTTATTGTATCATTGCTGAGATTACAACTTTATAACTGGCATCTTGGACAACTGATATCATAACCATAGAAAATGATCACTTATACTTGGCAATATTTTCCTTCTGGAAATATTTTTACTTTAAGACCCAAATTCTTCAGGTTTTCAAAGATAATAAATATTCTTTTCCCTCTCTTTGAGACAAGTATGGCATATAGATAATTCATATGTTTTATATGAAATATTGGATTTACATATCAAAAGTGGACTTTATGCATTATCCTGTCTACACATATAAAAACTTCCTCATGAAGATGTAAAACTTGGAGCTTCCCTAATGTCTTATTGTGATTCATAAATAGAATGGTGAAAAAGTAAGATAGTTTGATATTATTACATAAATTCTGAGGTACATGGTGAACTTAGGAGATCTTTTAGAGACCACCTGACCCCTGCCAATTAGGCAACTTCATGTCAGGGTATATCTACTCTAAACCTCTGAATCTTTCAGTTTCCAAATTGACTGATTCCACATAATTACTGGATCCTTGGATATATAAAATTAAGTTGCTCAGAACTCTAGGAGGTACTCTAAAGATTTTCTATCTTCCCAAATTCCCTGATTAAAATTGAACTTAACTTGAAGTAAAACACAAAAACAAACAAACAATAACAAAAAATTAAACACTCACTAGCTGTGTGACTTTCTGCAAGTCATTTAACTTTTTCAGTTCAGTTAGTTACTCATTTCTAAAATGAACTAGAGGAGTAGTTATTAGAATTAATTAGAAGTAGAATTAGTTCCAGTATCTTTGCCAAGAAAATTCCAAAGGAAATTATTGAGAATTGGGCATAACTGACAAAACTGAGCAAAAGATCAACAACAACAATATAACATCAAAGCAACTAATACTTATCTGATTGACTCTCTAAAAGTAGAGGAAATTGTCAAGTGGCTAGGTTCTCCTGGAACATACTCACTTATTATCCCAGTGGAATAATGAATAATCTCTATAAGAAGCAGGTTTTCCAATATTCTTAGAAAAATTAAATGAAAGATTTAAAAAAAAATCATCTAAACAGAAAAAAAATTGACTATTTAAGAAAATTTGAATTCAGTTATATTCTCTTGTCCATATTTATAGTGATTTATATGCATAAAGGAAAGGAAGAGATAAATAGTAAAATATTTTATTAGAGTACTAGGTTGATTATCATTTCCATTTTCATCATTGAAGTCATTGCATATATTGTTTTCACCAGTTTACTTAAATGGAATCATTTAAAATAATGTCATATGCATTTTTGCATTCTTTTTATTCATCATAAACTCCAATTCTGTCATATGCTGAGTCATTATTAATGCATCATTATGTTTCTACTATTTGAAATCAATTGAAATGTATTTTGATTATAATTCTTTTCTACTTTTAAAGAAAAATAATCTGACTTGATGACCTTTTCATCTTTGTGCATATCATGTAAACACTGTTGGCAACACCAACCTCTTTTCTAAAATGAGAAGTTTGAGCAGATGAACATTAAAATGTCCTACAGCTTCAAATGCTCTGATTAGTTTAAACTTTATTAGAATGAAGGGAAGGTGAGAATCATTGAAGTGTTTAATAATGCAAATATATCTTTCTTTATGGAAGATGAACTTTGTGACATATGGAATAGTAAATATAAATAGAAAAGACATTATTAGTCACAGTTGTGATTATATATGTGTATATATTTCTTTAGAATTATCTGTAAACTAATTTAATTTTTTGTCTTTGAATGCATAATGAAACAAATTGCCTCTGCAAAGAGAATCTGAGAACTAGCCTTACTTGAAGTTATGTCTTTCTTTTACCATCTGATTGATTTCTTTTATAGAGCAAATGCTAATATTGATATGGTTCAGTACCTCAATTGATATTTCATATTTAGGATACCAATGATATTCATACACTATAAATAAATCTGATTTTGGTAACCTTTATCTTCTTTCCCAGAAATCCCTGTCACTAAAAAAGATGGGAAAGGAATAAGCATTTATGTAGTGCCTAATATGTCGTACTTCTGCCTGAAAGTCTAAATGTTTTACAAATATGTCATTTGAATCTCACAAATTTATTTTTAATTGTTTTGTGGATTGCTAAGGACAAAGAATCCCTTAATTAAATAAATAACTTAATGATGATAAGCCTTTAAATATTTAATGAGGCTTGTCTTCAGACATCAGACCATTAGCTACCAGCAAGACACTTTAAGCTTTCTGACTTCATGATAACCATCATGGCTTTTACTCCCTTGACAAATCTTTTTGAGAACTTAGGTTCATTTATGCAACTGTGAAGCATAGAATAAGACATTAGTATAATTTTACATTTCATGGGGCACTTGACCATGTTGCCTTGTATAAATATTTAAATTTAGTTATTATGCTAAATAAGAGAATTCTAAATAATGTTGTGGTTGCTGATTTAAACATATTTATGTAAAAAATGACTTTTAGCAGCTTTATTTACAAAGAGGTGGAAATAGTGAAAGTGGAAAAATGTAGATAAAGAGACAGAAAGTACTGCCTAACTACAAAATACGCTAAATTTAATCCTGTCTCCAGACCTCAAATGAGAATCTGAATGTGGATCTCACCAGAATCCAAAGTCCTAATTAGGAAGCCAAAATCCAAAGAGTCAGGAGCCTCTGAAGAATCTAAGAAGAACCTTCTGTTTATAGGAGGCTATGATGGCCAAGAATCTCACCAGAACTCTGACTAAAGGAAGTGTCCCAATAAAACACCAATAAGCAGAGAGAGTTTCCTCACCAAAAGAACCAAAAAATAAATCACTCCACTTACCACTTCAAGCTGACATAGGATCAAGCAAAAGACTCTCCTCCTCCAGTCCAGCCCAACACAGAGAACCTCACTGAATACTTGAGCAGGCCTTATAAAGCAATTTTCTCAAGGATACTTCCTGTGACTCCCCCACTTTATAGGAACCAATCTCAGTATTTAAATTTGCCAAGCACTATCCAGTGGGTGGGCAGTGGCCTCTGGAGTAGTCATCCACTCTAGCAACTGATTTGTGAAGTCTCATACTTAGTGACTGGCAAGGTACTAAGTAGGGGTACTTAAGTTGCTATTGATAGACAAAGAGAGTTTGATTCACTCTTCACACTTGCAGTGTTCAAGAAAATCCCAAACCAGGAGGCAAGTGTAAAAATTAAAATGAATGTGTAATAATAAAAATATTATATTTTCATAGATTTTTAATGATCATTAGAAGTAAAGTAATAAAAAGATAAAAAAAAAATAAAACCAACCATGTGCCCATGGCTAATCAGTCTCTCTAACTTTCCTTCTTCACACCATCGCCATGATGACAGGAAGCCAAAGATTCTCAGGCCAGTCAACCCACTAGCTAATATTTCCTATTTACAGAAAGTAACAATAGGAAGTCAGTGGGCTCCTGGAAAATGTAGTTTCTAGGGTAAAATATTTCCAATTACTTATTCCCCCTTGATGATCATTTTGGGGAGCTAGTCTCCCCAGTTTGATCATTTAACATAATCAACATTTAAATTAAAGTAATTTAGGGATAAAAGTGAAAATAACAAAACCATTATTGCTAGGCACATTGACAAAAATCCAATTAGAGGGTAGTCACCTCTGTATAAGAGTATTCATACAAAAACAAATTCATTTCAACCCCACACAGTTCAAATCATGACATCCAAAAATTCATTCTGGAGCTTCTGGTATAGTGTGTGGTTTGTGCAGGTATCTTACTGATGCCTTCTCCAAACAGTTCACTTTCTGGATTCAGGGAGGTATCATGTTTCTTATCCTAAAGTTACTCTCAAAAGAATTGAAAATTTGAATTTTAGAATAATTATACATTTCCCCCTGAAGAGGATGTTGACAAACACAGGGAACACTTAGGAATGCATGGCTGAGTTATGAGGTAATAGAATCAACTGGCAAGAGAAATTAAAAAAAAATCCAAATAAAGAAGAAAAAATAATTTCTGGATAAAATATAGTCTATCAAAATCTTCTGTGTAAAAATTCATGCAGGTCCTTGAATCATACCCCAATTAAAGTGATGTAAGCAAGTATGCACTTATCCAATCAGTAGCCAGGATTATAGAAAGTTTGCCACACTATTAAGGACAGAATAGGGACTAGATTATAGGAGCAAATGGGATCCAGAATGGAACCAGAATAATCAAACTTGTGTACTTGATTTAGAGTGTGTATTACAAGGAAGTCCTGCATTTCACATGTGTTAAACAGCCACAAACTTGAGTCTCACACATGATGAAGTCCTTGTGCTCTTTATGCAGAATGTCATCAATTCACTTTGGATTGGTCTGCTCTCTTTGACCTTGTGCTTGATTGGTACTATGCAACTAGCTTTGTGCTTCTTTGGCACTGGGCAATGGCAATTTTCTATTCCCTTATCCTAGAATAAGACAGAATCATTAAGCAAAGTCCCATAATATTTTTAAAGAATCAATGGCACCATTCTTATAGTCTAAAGTTTTTTTGCACATGCAATGACCTTATGACAAATGTATTTTAAACTAATATTACTGTGAGAGCAAAAATAAATGAAGAAAAGTCTTCTCTATACCAGTGAAGTGTGCTTCAAATACAAAAAAACAGAGAAAAAATAAAACTAAAATACTATATTGTACATGCAAGCAAAAACAATAATAAAAAAGTTTTAAAATCATAAAACATAACTAACAATCATCAACACACTGTGTCAGCTAAGGAAAGTTGGAATATCAAGGTTTCTCACCAAAAATAAGATCCATTTCCTTTTCAAACTTGACCATGAACCACTGTGTGAATGCAAATGATTTTCTTTATTATAAAATAATAGTATTTTTTTAAATAAAGAACAGTAGTACAACAGGTAATATACATTCAAGAATTATCAAAATACCCAAAGTTATAATAGTCCATTTAATGACAATAGCAAACAAACCTACTATCATTAGGATTTACATGAGTCTGCTGTATGATATTAAAAAAGAAATCCTTAGAACCTAATAGATACTTTTCACAAGTTTTTCATATGTAACAATCTTTCAACATTGGCAGGGATTTTTTTTTAATCTATTACTGCCATTATTACAAAAATGTGGCAGAGGAGGCTAGAAAAGACCAAACTTCTATACTATTGATGTTGGGTCTAAAAATGTCACCAAAATTTTTGATCATTCTGGTAGAAGTTGTGAATTTTAGATTTACTCCACCCTGCTTAGTCTTTAGAATTTTAGCAACCAGGGATGTATAAACCCCCACTTAAGGATTAAGTGTGGGGGAGGAAGGTCTATGACCTATGTGTTCTAGCAAGTTGCAAATAAGAAACAACTGCCTGACCCCCTGGGCTGTCCAAAGCCAAGTTTAAGCCACCATTGGTATATGTGAGATATAGGGAGTGATGTAAAGAACTGCCTTTATATTTTGTGACACTTCCTGTGACAGGAACTTTGGGTGGTAGAACTTGACTTGGAGGAGCTCCAGGGTGAGACCATGGACTGATTCCCTGAGATGATCACGTGGTAATTATGAAGCCTGACTTCCCTTTTCCTTGACCTTTCTGGAGGCAACAGCCTCTGAGGAGGCCCTTCATCTTGGAGGAGGTCTCATGGCTGGAAGTCAAGCTAGGTTTAATCTTATGGGAAAGCCCCCTGGCTGAGGCCTCTGAACTCCCCCTGGCTTAGACCAGGCCAGAGCAGATCTTCCCTTTTCCCTCTCTCTCCCTCATTCTTAATTTCTTCCTTCTATTGTAAATAAACTACCATAAAATTCTATTCTGACTTGAATGTTTCATTGGGATTTAGAATTTAAATCCCTGGAGATCACAAAAAATATATTTAGTCTCAACCCTAAATTTTACCCTTAACAAAGTGTAGAGTAAGCTGAAGTGTTACAAATGAGATGGTCCCTCTTGGGAGCCATCCAGGGTTACCATGCCCTAGAAAAAACTTTATGTCTCACCCATTACATTTTACAAATGAGGAGGTGGAGATATAATTGCCCTTCACTTCAGGTACTAAAATGGATTCTTTTAACTCAGAGGCAGTCAAAATGATCAGTTAGAGCTATTGAATTTTTTTTAAATTGTATCTAAAGAACCCTTAAAATCAACTTGAGATATTTAGTTTATTAAATTTTTAAAAGGTTTTAACCAGGTTGACAACATCCATCCATCCTCCATGTGACAGTTAACAAAGCCAAAATTCAAAAAAACCCACTGTTTTTATGGGCATATACAATATGTTGTTCAGTGTAGTTATAGGGGAAAGGTAACAGAATATATCAAATAGTTAAAACACAGTTAATTAAAATGATTCAGGGTAACAGAATAGTATAGATCAGATTAATAAATGAACTTAAAACCAACCAAATTAAATCACAAACAAAACAATTGGCAAAATACAATAAAATGCAGAGACTTTCATGAGACTATGGAGTCTGAAAAGGTTTGAAAATTTCACCTCAAGACTCTTTAAAGTTCCTTTCTCTATCCATTCATATTCCTTTTGTCACATTTCTGGGATTTCCCATAGTGAGGGAGAATTCTTCACTGAACATAGTGTGCAAGAATCCCAAATTGGATGCATTTTAGAGACTGGGCAGGCCAAAATGACAAGGGATTGTAGGGAGATGAAATTCTCCCCTGAATCTCAGGAAATATAATTGAATGGACCAGTGCACCCAGGAATGGTAGAAAGAAAAAACATCCTAAAACTGGAAGATTTTTGAAATAGGTAAGGTACTGCTCTTTCATAGAGTGAGTCACACTTGCAATTTCACATCCTATTTTAAGGAATAATATTACTTCCCCTTTTCCCCTGGGGTAAAACACTAGGGAGAAATTTGTTTTCCCTGCCACATGGACAGGGTGTTAGGATGCTAATTCTTGCCTAATGAAAACACAACCTGGATTTTACCAGTTGCTTAGAGAAAGGATCCAAGTTTATGGGAACCAAAGAACCAGTGGCAGCTACCAGCATCCTAGCAGGACCAACAAAGGAGATCAGGATCAGGGTTGAGGCCAAGGCCAAGGCCAGAAGATCAGGAACAGGAGCAGGCAGGATCAGGAACAGGCAGGATCAGCAGTAGCTCTGAAGAGAGTTGGCAGAGAAGAATACTGGCTCAAGCAAATGGAAGAGAGAAGCAGTTTATCCCTTCTCCACCAAGTCCTTCAAACTAAAATAGCCATAACCATAGGGAGAGCAACTGGCAAAAGGTAAGGATGGCAAATATAAGTCAATATCTCCAAAGAGAGTTCAGAGTTCACTCAGAATTTGCAAGGGTGGGTGGGTGGGGTTGGGGTGTGAAAAACCTTGGCAGGAGAAACATGGCTTAAAAAAAAACAAGCATCTAGGCTATCTTAAAAAAATTGAGAAGTCCTTCTTCAACTAGTGGTTGCACTCTAGTAAGAATTAAAATTAATCTCAATAATAAAAATATTATATTTTACAATATTTATTGATGATCATTAGAAGTAAAGGAATAAAAAGGTAACAAAATAAAACCAACCACAAACCCATGGATGATCAGCTTCTTTAAAATCCCCACTTACCACCATCACCATGCTGACAGGAAGCCAAAGAGTCTATGGCCAGCCAAACCACTTGACTAATATCCCCTGTCAAGAAAAAGTACATAATGACAGGAAGTCAGTGGGCTCCCAGGAAATGTAGATTTTAGGGTAACAGATTTCCAATTATACACAAGTATGAATGTTACTACCAAAAAAAAAAAAGCTCAGAAATAGTTCAAGAAAGAAGTCAATGTCAATTAGATTATGCCTAAATCTCACAACTACATACCATGATGTTATGGAGTAATCAAATCTATTCCTAGAAACAGTTTCATGTGCATAATTTCAACTTTTAATAATGTATTTAATTTTATATTTTCAGAGGAATAATTCTACTGATGAAAACAGTATACATGTGCTGATGCCTCCAGAAATCTAGCATAATAACTCTGGATGGGGAAGATAAACTCAAGAAAGTTCAGAGGAGTACCATGAAGCAATCTTGATATCCGGAAATTTTTGTTTAGATTTCAAAGTTCTTAAAAATCCAATATCACAGTAGCTTTATAATCATTTCACTCAATCAAAATGGCACCATAATCACCTTAGGCAATTTGATTGCTAACACACTCATCTTCATTTCATTCAATATTTCCCTTATGCCATTTTAATTATTCATCAGATTTCTATTTTATACACCCTTTCTATTCACTCATATATATATATATATATATATATATATATATATATATATAAACAGCCTTTACTATATAGTAAAGGTTGTTTATTGCATAACTATCAGGTATATAATCCCAAACAATTTCACAATACTCAAGGGGTTGTACAATAATTACAATGAGAGACTGTACAACAAAATCTAGATCATAAGGACAGAAGAGAAGTTATATAGACAAATATATGTGTGTGTTTGTGTGTGTGTATATATATACATATATATGTATATATATATATATATATATATATATATATATATATATATATATATATATATATATACAATATTTCAAAGTCAAGCTTAAGTCTCTCCTCAGCTAGGGTATATTTACTTAATAATTAGTGATTTATCATGTTCTCATCTGACTTTTGTGGAAAGGAAAACTGAATCAAGCTCTGGACTTTCTGCCACTCAGGTGGAACAAAGAGCACTTGATATGTTAGAGAGAAGATATTGACAAAAATGACAGTTGGTGGGGAGAGAGGGAACTTGGAGAATGACAGTTGGTCTTGAGGCTCTCTCTTTCCTGGCTCTCAGACTGGAAGGAGTGCTCTCTCCCTGCCTTGGAATAGAAGTCCCATCAATGTACTCTACCTGGATTCCTGTGATTCTGTCATCAAACAAAAGTATTAACGGGGTGTGGTTGGAACTATAAGGCTGGTATTTAGGGCCTTAGCCTGAAGAGATGGGCCCAACCAGCCATGAAGGGCAGAACTTTTTCTTCCTCTTGCTTTCTACTGCTAAACTTTGAACCTTAGAAAACTAGCACAGATTAGCATAGACAGGAATGAAACGAACCCTCCACCATCCTGCAAGGCTTGGCTTCAGCTTAAAAGCTGAGAGAGACTCAAACCCAATGTAGGGAAATCCCAATTCTCTCTTCCCTGATTTCTTCCCAATCCTAACATGTTATTAAATTCATCATTATTTAAATAAACCAGTCAGATAAGAGGATAACTATCATTTCTGGGGAACATAGATGGAGCTGTACCTAAGGACAGACATTCAACCATAAATGGTCCTTATTGGACCCCTGCTGGGCAACCTTGGTCCAGTGAAAGACTTGTTCCCTAGGGGGGTGCATGCTTACTGCTCTGGGATATCTTCATCATCAATAAATAGAGAAGACATCCCCTCAGGCTATCATAGTTGATCCATTTCTCAGGAAACTCATAAAAATTCCTCCATTCTTTATTAAAAAAAACTTTCTTATCCCCTGAACCTCTTCAATCTTCAACAATTCTTTTAACTATTACAGTAAAAAAAATGAAGAAATGATTTAAAAGACACTCCCCTGGAACAACCTGACATCGAAATATATACAGTTGGTTCAAGCATGATAGTTATCAGGGAAACGTACACCAGAGCAGCAGGAGTAACACATACAGAGACATTATGGTATGCATCCTTACCCAAGCACATGAGTCCTCAAGGGGAAAAGGTAGTTGCTTTATTAAAAGCCTTGCCAATTGGAAAAAATGGGTCAATATTTACACAGATTCCCAAGATGCATTCTCAGTAATTCATGCCACAGCAGAAATTTGGAAACATAGACTTCCAGGTATACATGGTGGCAATCTAGACATAGGACTCTTCCTCTACCCACAATCTACCAATACAAATTACCTCAAAAAGCCAAAAAAAATTCCAATGAACTAAGGGACTCTACAGTAGGGCACAACATTAAAGGTATGTGGGATTTTGGCATTTCCACACCATAAGTGGGTGAAAAAGCTTCCACCAAAATGAAAGCTGATCCAACCTGATCCACCCCACCTACTGAGCCAGAATCAGAGCAAGCTCATGCTATAAGCAGTGAGTGAGTGTGGGGCACCTCTGGAGTGAGTGAGTGGCACCTCTGGATCCTTGGCACCTGACTGAGACCACTGAGAACCTACCCCTGAGAGGAGATAGATTTGAGGACCCAGCAGGAGCTCAGACCATGGGCTCCATCGGGGGGATAGCACAGAGAGGGGGCAGAAAATAGAGGAAGCTGCAGAGACTTGAGGGCTGGACTCAGCCAAAATCCTTGTTCCTCAGCCACATACACAGAGAGTCTTCCAATCTCACTCAGATTTCTAACAGGAAAGAGAAGGAAAAACCACCACAGTAATGGCAAACAGTGCCCAGAATCAATAACTTCCAACATCAAGAAAAACAAGAAGGGGTTGAACATGGATAATTTTTACAGAGAAAAAACCATGGCAACAGAGGAAATAGAAGAGGAAATACAAATAAATGCAACAAAATATCACCCCAAAATGGAACTTGTCCACAAGCTCTTGGAGAATTTAAATTGGAGCTTATCAAAAATATGGAAGCCTTCTGGCAAGAAAAGTGGGAAATAGTTCAAAAAGAAAATAAAGGTTTAAAGGACAAGAACTGCCAATTAGAGAAAAAGATGGAAACCATGAAAAGCAGTGAAAAGCAGGATAGACAAAATAAAAAAGGAATACCAGTCCTTAAAGACGAGAATTAAGAAATTGGAAGCCAATGATCTTGCAAAACAGCCAGAATTAATGCAACAAAGTCAAAAGACTGACAATATAGAAGAAAGCATAATATATCTCACTGAAAAGATGATGGATCAGAAAACAGAGCACAAAGAGATAATGTGAGAATGACTGGTCTAACAGAAAACTCATAAATAAACAGAAATCATGATATCATGCTATAAGAAATTATCCAAGAAAACTGCCCTGACATTCTTGAACAAGGGGACAAAATAGACATTGAAAGCATTCATAGAACACCCTCTACACTAAATCCTCAAAAGACAACTTCCAGGAATGTAATTTCCAAATTCAAGAGCTTCCAAGGCAAGGAGAAAATTGTATAAGAAGCCAAAAAGGGACAATTCAGATATGAAGGAGCATCAATCAGGATTACACAAGATATGGCAGCTTAAACACTAAAGGATCACAAGGCTTGGAATATGATATTCAGAAAAGCAAGAGAATTGGGTGTTCAACCATGGATCACCTATCCATAAAAACTGACAATATACTTCCAGCAGAAAGCATGGGCACTGAATAAAATAGAAGATTTCCAAGTATTTGTAAAGAAAAAAACAGAACTAAGGAAAGTTTGATATCCAAACACAAAGATCAAAAGAAACATGAAAAGGTAAATAAGAGAGGGAAAAGGGGGAAAATGTTTTTATGTTCAATCTTTCTTCATTAAGGGCATCACTAAGATCAAATTATTTATATTAGTATATGGGGAAATGTTATTTATAACTCTCAAAATTATATTCAAAATTATAGTATTAGAAGAATCACTTAAAGGATGAGATTGGAGTAATAAGTGGTATAAGATGATATGCAAAAAAGAAAACGGGAGGGGGAAGTCAAAGATGGCACCAAGAGATACCTGAAGAAAAAAATAAGTAGGATAATCTTTATCACACAAAGATACACATGGGAAGGGGAGGGGAAGAATATGCTTAAAATAAGGAGAGGAAGAGAATGCTAATAGGTAATAATTTAACCTTACTCTCAGTGAAATCAATACTGAGAGAGAATTGCATCTGGATCCATTGGGGTATTGAATTCTATCTTAACCTACAGGGAATATAAGAAGGGAAAACCAAGAAGGGAAGGGGGAAGGGAGTACAAAAAGGGAGTGAAAGAGAGAGGGGAGGGAGAGACCCTAAAAATAACATGGGAAAAAGGGGATGGGGCATAAAGGAAAGCTTATTAAAGCCAGGGATTACGGGGACTGATTAAAATCAGAACACTGGTTTAAAAGGATATAGTAAAAGAAGAAAGGAGAGAACTTGGAGAGGATATCAAAATGCTGGGGAATACACAAGTGACAATCATAACATTGAACATGAATGGGATGAATTCACCCACAAAATGAAAACAAAAAAGAGAATGGATAAGAAATAAAAATCCTACCACATGTTGTCTACAAGAAACACACTTGAGGCAGGTATTCACTCAAAAGGTTAGAAATAAAGGTTGAAGCAAAATGGATTGGGCCTCAACAGATAGAAATAAAAAAGGAGTTGCAAATATGATAACTGACAAAGCCAAAGTAAAAATAGGTCTGATTAAAAGGGATAGGGATGGTAACTTCTACCTGATAAAAGGAAGGATAGACAATGAGGAAATATCAGTAATCAACATGTATGCAACAAATGGTATAGCATCCAAATTTCTAAAGGAGAAACTAGTGGAGTTGAAGGAGGAAATAGAAAGCAAAACTATACTGGTAAGAGACCTGTACTTAACACTATCAAATTTAGATGAATCAAATAAAAAATAAATAAGAAAGAGTTAAGAGATAAGAATGAAATCATAGAAAACTTAGAGATAATAGATACATGGAGAAAAATAAATAGGTACAAAAAGGAATACAACTGTTTTTCAGCAGAATACAGTACATTCACAAAGATTGACCATGTGCTAGGGCAATAAAAACATGGCAACCAAATGCAGAAAAGCAGAAATAATAAATGCAACCTTTCCAGATCATAATGCAATAAAATTAATAATGAGTAAGGGTACATGGAGAGGCAAATCAAAAATTAATTAGAAATTAAAAAAATATGATTCTCCAAAATCAGTTAGGTAAAGAACAAATAGTAGAAAAAATTACCAATTTCATTGAAGAAAATGACAGCGATGAGACACCCTTTCAAAATCTATGGAATGCAGCCAAAGAAGTAATCAGGGGAAATATATATCCTTGAGTTAATATGTTAACAAATTAGGAAGAGTAGAGGTCAATGAATTGGACATGGAAATTAAAAAAAAAATTTGAAAGTGAAAAAATAAAAAATCCCCACAGGAACACTAAATTAGAGATACTAAAAATTAAGGGAGAAATTATTAAATAGAAAGTTAAAGAACTATTGAAAGAATAAATATGAAGTGAAGTTGTTTTTTTGAAAAAATAGACAAAGTCCTGGTCAATCTAATTTAAAAAAAGGAAAGAATAAAACCAAATTAACAGTGTCATAGATGAAAAGGGAGACCTCACCTCCAAAGAACAGGAAATTAGGGCAATCATTAAAAACTATTTTGCTCAATTATATGGCAATGAATATACCAATCTAAGAAATATGGATGAATATCTACAACAATATAAATTGCCTAGACTAAAAGAAGAAGAAAAACAATTCTTAAATAATCCCATATCAGAAAAAGAAATTGAACAAGCCATCAAAGAACTTCCTAAGAAAAAATTCACCAGGGAATGATGCATTCACAAGTGAATTCTATCAAACATTAAAAGAACAGCTAATCCCAATATTAAACAAACTATTTGGTAGAATAAGCCAAGAAGGAGTTCTACCAAATTCATTTTATGACACAAACATGGTACTGATCCCAAAGCCAGGCATGTCAAAAACAGAGAAAGAAAACTATAGACCAATCTCCCTAATGAATATAGATGCAAAAATCTTAAATAGGATACAGGCAAAAAGACTCTAGCACGTCATCACAAGGGACATCCCCTATGACCAGGCAGGATTCATACAAGGAATGCAAGGATGGTTCAATATTAGGAAAATCATCCACATAATTGACCATATCAATAAGCAAACCAACAAAAATCACATGATTATCTCAATAGATGCAGAAAAAGCCTTTGATACAATATAACACACATTCCTATTGAAAACACTAGAAAATATAGGAATAGAAGGGCCTTTCCTAAAAATAATAAACAGTATACATCTGAAACCATCAGCAAACATTATCTGCAATGGGGATAAATGAGAAGCCTTCCCAATAAGATCAGGAGTGAAACAAGGATGCCCATTATCACCCCAATTACTTAACATTATATTAGAAACACTAGATGTAGCAATTAGAGAAAGAAAAGATATTGAAGGTATTAAATTTGGCAATGAGAAGACCAAGTTATCACTCTTTGCAGATGATATGATGGTATACTTAAAGAATCCTAGAGAATCAACCAAAAAGCTAGTCAAAATAATCAACAACTTTAGCAAAGTTGCAGGATACAAAATAAACCCGCATAAGTCATCAGCATTTCTATATATCTCCAACACATCTTAGCAACAAGAATTTGAAAAAGAAATTCCATTTAAAATCACCCTAGACAATATAAAATTCTTGGGAATCTATCTGCCATGACAAATACAAGAACTATATTAATACAACTACAAAACACTCTCTACACAATTAAAACTAGATGTAAACAATTGGAAAAACATCAATTGCTCATGGGTAGGATGAGATAACATAATAAAAATGATAATCCTACCCAAATAAATTTACTTATTTAGTGCCATACCCATTGAACTAACAATTGCTTTTTTTACTGAATTAGAAAAAAAAAACAAACAAAGTTCAATTGGGAGAATAAAAGATCATGGATATCCAGGGATATCATGAAAAAAATACAAAGAAAGTGAGTTTGCAGTACCACATCTCAAACTATACTCTAAAGCAGTGGTCATCAAAACAATTTGTCACTGGTTAAGAGACAAAAAGGAGGATCAGTGGAATAGTCTTGGGGTAAATGATCTCAGCAAGATAGTCTATGATAAGCCCAAAGATCCCAGCTTTTGGGACAAAAATCCACTATTTGATAAAAAAAATCACTGGGAAAATTGGAAGACAGTATGGGAGACATTAGGTGTACATCAGTATCTCACACCCTACACCAAGATAAACTTAGAATTAGTCAATCACTTAAACATAAAGAAGGAAACTATAAGCAAATTAGGTGAACACCGAATAATATACGTCAGATCTTTGGGAAACTAAAGATTTTAAGACCCAGCAAGAGTTAGAAAAAAATCACAAAATGTAAAATCAATAATTTTGATCACATCAAATTAAAAAGTTTATGTAAAACAAAACCAATGCAACAAAAATTAGAAGGGAAGTAACAAATTGGGAAACAATCTTCCTAACAAAAACCTCTAACAAAGGTCTAATTACTCAAATTTATAAAGAGCTAAATCAATTGTACAAAAAATCAAGTCATTCTCCAATTGATAAATGGGCTAGGGACATGAATAGGCAATTTTCAGTTAAAGAAATCAAAACTATCATTAAGCAAATCAATAAGTTTTCTACATCTCTTATAATCAGAGAGATGCAAATCCAAACAACTCTGAGGTATCTCCTCACACCTAGCAGATTGACTAACATGCCACCAGTGAAAGTAATGCATGCTGGAGGGGATGTGGCAAAGTTGGGACATTAATTCATTGCTGGTGGAATTATGAATTGATTCAACCATTCTGGAGAGCAATTTGGAACTATGTCGAAAGGGCACTAAAAAACTCTCTCTGCCCTTTGACCCAGCCTTAGCACTGCTGCTTTTGTACCCCAAAGAAATAATAAGGAAAAATAGATGTTTATGAATATTCAAAGCTATGCTCTTTGTGGTGGCAAAAAAAATGGAAAATGAGGGGATGTCCTACAATTGGGGGATCACTGAACAAATTGTGGTATTTGTTGGTGATGTAATACTATTGTGCTGAAAGGAATAATAAACTGGAGGAATTCCATGTGCACTTGAATGACCTCCAGGAATTGATGCAGAATGAAAAGAGCAGAACCAGGAGAACATTGTTCACAGAGACTGATACACTGTTGTACTATCAAATATAATGGTCTTCTCCATTAGTTGCAATGCAGTGACCCTGAACAACCTGTAGTGATCTATAAGAAAGAACACTCCATTTTCAGAGGAAAAACTGTGGGAGTATAAACACCAAAGAAAGACAACTGCTCTACTACATGGGTCGAGTGGTATATGATTGGCAATATAGACTCTAAATGAACATACTAGTGAAAACATCTACAACATGGAAATTGGTTCTGATCAAGGACAGTTGTAATACCCAGTGTGATTTTGTATGGACTATAAGAAGGGTTAAGGTAGGGGAGGGAGGGATAGAATATGATTATTGTAAATAAGGAATAATGTTCTAAATTGACTAATTTTTTTTTAAAAATTAAGAAAAATAAATAATAGAAAGAAGGGCTGTATTCAGTTAAGGAAGTTATGATTTACTGTGAGCAGATTTAGAAATAGAGTAAATTTAAACTGATTATGTCCTCACAATAAAAATAAAAATATTTCCAAGACAAAAATAAATCTAAAAACATAGAGGACTTTTGATGAGTGCAGTTAAAGAGATCACATATGCCAAAGTCATAATGCATCTTCTTGAGACTGTACAATTGCCAAAGGAAGTGGCAATAATCCATTGTAGATCACACTCGGGGACTAAAGATCATGTCTCCTTAGGAAACCATAGAGCTGACATTACAACAAACTTTGGAGCTAGAGAAGGACCTCTACATGTACTGAATTTCTCAATAGTTGAATAGGACAATATAACTATTGCCTACAATGTTTTTCACAACTAGGCAAGCCCATCCTGCCTAGTATGTTATTCTATCACATGTGCAATGCTATACATGCTCCAGGACACTATAGAACCCAAGCTGTGATCAATTCAGTGAGATAATTTTGGACTGCACCAGGAATATCCTCATATTCCATAAGAGTCTTTCAAAAAGGTAAAATTTGTATGCAGTTCAATCATGGAATTTAAAGATCAAAGGGTTAGGAGGTTGTCCCTTAGCATATACTCCATTTGAATGCATACAGATAGATTTTTATCACTATGCTGAAAGGCAAATATTGAAGTATTGCCTGGTTATCATAGACTGAGTGACTAGATGGCCAGAAGTTTTTCCTGTCATAAAGAAGTAGGCAGCATTTGTGTCAAAATCCTATTAAAAGAAGTCATGCCTAGGTTTGGGATTCCCATAAAATTGGACTCAGACCATGGGAGTCACTTTACTCAATCAATATTAAGTGAAATTTATAATAATTGAGGAATACAAGCAACATACCACAAACCATATCATCCCCAAAGTTCAGGACAAGTGGGGAGATTAAACAAAGGCATCAAAACATTGATAGGAAAATTTTGTGCAGAAAACACACCAAAAATGGACAGACATTCTACCATTAGTTCTGTTCCATCTTAGAACAAGACCCAGTGGAGATCTGAACATCTCTCCATTTGAGATGCTATATGGACACACAGCTTGACAAGGAAGGAATTGTAAACCAACTTACATTTCAACAATAGGTGGAAATTGTCAATTAGCAAAAATATATATACAAGCTTTACAAACAAGCATAGTAGAGTTGCATGAAATGGGCTTGGTAGTACAAACAGTACCCCTGGATTACAATTTGTACAACATCAAAGCAGGAGACAAAGTATACTTAAAAAATTTCAATAGAAAATTGGCTAAAGACCTAAAATGGACTGGACCACACAAAGTATTGTTTACTACCCTGACAGCTATACAAATTGCAGGGAAAAACTCATGGTTCCACTGTTCTCACATAAAACCAGAAAAATTCAAAACCACAGTAAGAGACATAGAAGAAGATAGCTACACAAAAGATAGTGCTCAGAAATGAAAACAAGAAAAATTGATTAACATCAAAGTGCACCACAAAGAAAGAATAGTGTTATCTAATGATTGAGTCAACAAGATCGTGGCAGTCAAGCATACCACAGAGACAAGGAGAAGACAACTTTCCAGCCCAGAGGAAAAGATTTGAAAGCATCCCAGAGAAAAAGTATTAAGAAAAGCTGCTAGAGAGAAGAAACAAAGAGGAAAAGCTGAAATGGATAGCTAATACTTTGAACTTTGTATATTTGTTTATACAAGAAGAGAACACATGGAAAACAGGACTTATATGTAAGACTGAATGCAGCAAAAGCATAAAACAAAATTAATGCCACATATTAGGGAAATAGCGTGCAACACTACATAACCTGAAAGAAAGAAGAGATCCATCAGTAAATATTAGAAGTGGAATCTGAAGAAATTTGATAAGTATTAATTCAACACAACACTATTAGAAACAAAACACAAAATCACAAACTAGCATATACTGGGAGAACTTGTTTAAATAAACAAGTGTCTGAAACTGTATTTATGCAAAATGTAAATATATATATATATATATATATATATATATATATATATATAGTTAGTTAGTTAGTTACATGAGGTCATAGGCCAACAGAAAGATTAATAGATATTTCTATTTGACATCAAAATGAGAGAACTATGTATATTATTTTATTATATATAAAGAATCTCTACAAATGATGAATAGATAATAATTAGATTAGTAACAGTGATAGGGTCTGTAAATATGTAGCATACATGTATATATGTTGTACATAAGTTTAGATTATAGATTAGACTAGGGACTTAGAGAACACTTTTAATAAGTAGGGAATAGATTAGGAGTAATTATGTTAAGCAAAGATAGTTAATTATACTTAGACTTAAGCTGTATTTGCAGGTATTTAGTAAAGTTTTAATTATTTATTGTAAAGCTGATGCTGAAATTGCATTAATGGATATCTATAGGTAAATTAGTTTGTAATTAATTATAGATAATTAAAGTAGGAAAATATTTGTATTAGTTTAACTTAGCAAGAATAAATAGTATTAGCAATAAGATTCAAATTTCTTTGTAATGGTTTTGTTCAAACATTTATTGTACTGAATTTATTATAAACTCTGAAATTACCCTTACTCAAACTTTCCCACATAGAATTCATTAGAGTACATAAAGTTAGTATAGAAGAGTGATAGAGTAATTGAAGGGAGTTTATTAATTTGGGGGGAATAGTTAGAAATTAGATTTAATAGCTTGGTAAGTATAATAAATATGTGACCTTGGGAAGGTCACAATAACAAAAGGGGACAATTGTGGAAAGGAAATTTGAATCAAGCTCTGGACTTTCTGCCACTGAGTTGGAGCAAATAACATTTGGAAGGTTAGAGTGAGATTGATGAACAGCAATGACAGTTGGTGGGGGGAGGGACGGGGAGAGTTGAGATTGGAGAGGACCGGGAGAGTGACCACAAAGGTATCTCTTTCCTGGCCCATGGACTGGAAGGAGCACTCTTTCCCTGTCTCAAGATAGAATTGCCTATATTACTGAATTTTTCCCAACTGTGTGTTCTACCTGGATTCCTGTGATCATGTTATCAAACAAAATGATTAAAGGGGAGAAGTTTGAACTGTAAGGCCAATCTTTAGGGGCATCAGCCTGAAAAGACAGGCCCAACCAGTTCTGAAGGTTAGAAACTTTTATTCCTCTTGCTGTCTACTGCTAAAGACATCGAACTTAAGAAAAGTAGCATAGATTAGTTAGACAGGAATAAAAAAAAACACTCCACCAGCCTTTGAGGCCTGCCCTCAGCTCAAAAGCTGAGAGAGATTCAAACCAAATCTATGGAAATCCTGATTCCCTCTGCCCTGATAATTCCTCAATCCATACTTTTTATTAAAATTCATCTTTATTTAAATATCCACTGTCAGATAAGAGGAATATCATTTCAGGGAGACATAGAAGGAGCTGAACCTAAGGACAGCCATTCAAACATATATAGTCCTTTTCCAATCCCTGCTGGATGACCTTGGTCTGGGGAGAGTCTTGTCCCTCAGGAGGGTCTGTGCTTACCTGCCCTGGGGTATCTTCAACATCAATCAATAGAGAAGACATCCCCTCAGACTGTCATAGTTGGCCCATTTCTCAAGAACACCATTTTTCAAAGATAGCCTCTCAACAGGGGGTATCTCTCTTTTTACCTCACTAGCAGCCATATTCCCTCTATCCCTTCAACTCCTCCATTCCCTCTTATAAAACCTTCCTTATCCCCTGTACCTCTTACAATTCCCTACAATCTGTTTAACTATTACAAACTTAAGTCTCTCCTCAGATAGGATACATTCCCTTTATAATTAAAGAGTGATTGATCATGTTCTTATCTGACTTTCTACAATGATTGTACTTTTCACAACATGATTATATTCTGCTCTATAAGTTTTTATATTTTATATGTATTAGGTTTTAATCTTCAATTAATTTAAATATTTATAATTATTGAATTAAAGGATAATGTTAGAAAGAACAAATTTTTTCCACTCCTCCTAACATTCTCATGTTACCTAAGTGAGTCTAGTTTTGTTTCTCTATTTAACTTAACAGTAAGTGCATCTCTTGTTTTCCAGGCCCATTTAACTACTAACATCAGATTATCTTTTACAAAGAAATATATATTTCAAAATAGATATTCATAAATATACAAATTTACTCTCATTAGATATAGGAGGCACAGTTTATCTTTTATATCTTTCTGTACTCCAAAGTTGCCACATCTCAAATTCCAGAGTAAAATGTGTTTTGTTACCAGCAACTGAAACCTAAATAGACAACCAACCAACATAGAGGAGAAATGAATACTCCAAGGCCTATTTCTCTGAACAAGAGTAAAATAAAGATGAGAATTAATTTCTTACTTACAACTTCATATATAGATATAGATATAAGTGTATATTTTATATGTACCTTATATATAACTTCTCAAAAATATGACCAGGGAAAATGAGTTACTATTTAATTTTAATTGAGTGTATTTTAAAGATGCAAGCTTTCTGATTTCATAGTCAATTAAAGGAGACTATCTACACTCATATGGTAGGGGATATAAAGATCATCCATGATAGGTTGTCGAAACATGCCAAGGCAATCCCATTTCAATGATATAGGGACTGAATGCCAGCTAAGGGGTTTTCCTTTTACTGAGTAGAAAATGAGTCCTTGTTTATCAGATTTGGAGAAAGGAGATGATTTTGTCAGAGCTATACATTAAGATTATATTGGTGAGAAGCGGCATCAAAACAGAGGTTTAGAGGCAGCAAAAATTCAGACTTCTGAAAACCCTTCCTCACCAATTAAAAATCAAATACTCCCAAGGGACTGAAAACCACATCTAACAACAGGACAGAGCTAAGGAACACTCCTCCTGGACTCAACTTAAAGGGTAAGGCCCCCAAAATCCTGAATTTGAGAACACTTAGGTTAAAGGGGAAGGAAGAAGGAAGGTCCCAGGACCCCTCCCCCACCTACAGTCCTGAGCCTACTTAAGTGGCTGGAATCTCTGGGCAGGCAAGGGTGCTAGTCTAGAGGGAGTACCTTGTGAGCAAAACTGTGCAAGGCTCAGGGATTTGGTCACAGGCAGCAGGGAGTCAGCCAGAGGAGAACCTCAAAGAAGGCAGACCAATCAAAGCTGAGACACTAAATATTGCCAAACCCCTTTCCTGAGGTTTTGACCTCAGGGCACATCCAGCTCTGCAAGTTCAACTCCACTGGGCTTAATCTTATCAAGGATTCAGAGGGCAGGGAAGCTCATGCTACAACAACCCTCCCCCACAGAGAGCATTGCTGAGGTTCATTGGCAAAGGTTGAAAGAAAAGCCCAAACACATATATCCAACACATAATGAGAGGGACAAGACTACAGGCAAGTAAAGGGGGAAAAGAATATGAGCAAACAACAGAAAAAAGAAAGAAGAAATTACAATTGATAGCTTCTATCCAGGCAATGAATGAAGAGCAAATGTAATAGAGAGGAATCAAGGAACACCAAGAAAAAATACAGAAACTCCTGTGAATTGGACATAGGTTTTGGAAGAACTCAAAATACAATTGAAAGCATAATTAAGGGAGGCTGAAGACAACTGGGAAAAGAACTTAAAAAGCAAGTATTCTGGAAACAGAAAATAGTGTCTTGAAAGTCAAAATTAATCAGCTTGAAAATTAGGCAAGGAGAGGAAAGATGAGGCAAAGAAGATGAAAGATGACCTCCAAAGAAAATCAAACCAAAAGGAGAAGGATGACCAAAAATCCTGTAATAAAATTCAGTCTTTAAAAACCAAAATACAACAATTAGAAGCAAGTGACTTCACAAAGCAGCAAGAAACAATAAAACAAAATGAAAAGAATGGGAAAATTGAGGAAAATATGAAACACCTCATTCACAAAACAGAAGATTTAGTAAACCAGTCCAGGAGAAACAACTTGAGAATAATTTGTCTACAAAGATCATGACAAAATCAAAAGCCTGGACATCATCATTGAGGAAAATTTCCAAGAAAACTGCCCCAACATTGTAGAACAAGAGGGAAAAGTAGAGATTGTAAGACAACACAGTTCACCTCCTGTACTTAATCCACAACTGACAACACCCAGGATTGTTACACCCAAAGAGGGTAGGGTTATTTTAAAAAGACTGTAAAGAAAATGAGAGGGGAATAAGAAGGAAAGAGGTAGAAAGGGAAGTAAAATAAGGATGGGAATTAGGGTGACTAATTAAAATAAAACACTGGTTTAAAAGGAAATAGTGAAAGAGGGAAGGGCAGGACTAGGAGTTGAAATCAAAATGCTGGGAAATACACAGCTGGTAATCATAACTCTAAATGTAAATGGAATGAACTCACCCATAAAAAACAATAGAAGAAGAAAACAAAAGAAGAAGAAGAAAGAAGAAGAAGAAGAAGAATAGAAGATTGGATTAGGAATCAAAACCCTATCATATGTTGTTGACCAGAAACACATGTGAGGAAGGTAGATACACATAGGGTAAAAGTAAGTGGATAGAGCCAAATCTATTGGGCATCAACTGATAAAAAGAAGGCAGGAGACACAATCATGGTATCTGGTAAAGCCAAAGTAAAAATATATGTATTCAAAAGAGATATGGAAGGGAATTACATCCTGATAAAATGCAGCATAGAAAATGAGAAAATATCAGTACTCAACATGTATGCAGCAAATAGCATAGAAAACAAATTTCTAAAGAAGGAACTAGTGGACCTCAAGGATGCAATAAATAGAAAAACGATAATAGTGGGAGACCTAAAACTTCCTCTATCAGAATAAAATAAATCAAACCAAAATTTAAATAAGAAAGAGTTAAGAGAAGTGAATAAAATCTTAGAAAAATTAGAGTTAGTAGATATGTGGAGAAAACTAAATAGGGACAAAAAGGAATACACCTTCTTTTCAGCAACACATGGTACATTCACAAAGATTGACCATGTACTAAGGGTTAAAAACAATGCAAACAAGTGCAAAAGAGCAGATATAAGAAATGAAAACTTCTCAGATCACAATGCAATGAAAATTAAAATTAGTAATGGTAATGGAGAGGCAAATTAAAAATTTTTAACAATACAATTCTCCAAAACCAGTTAGCTAAAGCACAAATCATAGTAACAATTAATAATTTCATTCAATAAAATGACAATGAGACATTCTATAAAATTCTATGGAAGGCATCCAAAGCAGAACTCAGGGGGAAATTTATATTCTGGAATTAATATATTTACAAATTAGAGAGGGCGTTGGTCAATGAATTTGGGTATGCAAATTAAAAAAAACCCCAGAAAGTGAACAAATTAAAAATCCTCAGATGAAAACTAAATTAGAGAATCTGAAAACCAAAGGAGAAATTAATAAAATTGAAAATCAAAGAACTATTGATTTAATGAATAAGAATGGAAGCTGGTACTTTGAAAAAACAAATAAAATAAACAAAGTACTGGTTAAAAAAAGGAAAGAAAATAACCAAATTAACAGTATTCAAGATTAAAATAGATACTCTAATGAAGAGTAAATTAAGGTGATTTTTAAAAACTCTTATGCCCAATTATATGGCAATAAATATACGGCAATATTAATGATATGGATGACTATTTACAAAATTATCAATTGCCTATATTAACAGAGGAAGATATAGAATGCCAAAACAACCCCATATAAGAAAATGAAATTGGGCAAACAATCAAAGAACTCCCTAAGAAAAAATCCCCAGGACCAGATGGATTCACAAATGAATTCTCTCAAACATTAAAAAAAAAACTAATTCCAATATTATGCAAACTATTTGATGGAATAAGCAAAGAAGGAGTTGTACCAAATTACCTGTATGACACAAATATGCTACTGATTCCAAAGACAGGCAGATCAAAAGAAAAGAAAACTACACATCAATCTCCTTATGAACATAGATGCAAAAATCTTAAATAGAATACTAGCAAAAAGACTCCAGCAAGTGATGGCAAAGGTTTTTCATTACAATCAGTTAGGATTCATACCACCAATAAAAGAATGGTTCAATATTCTGAAAACCATCCACATAATTGACTATATTAACAAGAAAACCAACAAAAATCACATAATTATTTCAATAGATACAGAAAAAGAATTTGACAAAAATACAACACCCATTCCTATTGAAAATACTAGAAAGCATAAATATAGAAAGGCCTTTCCTAAAAACAATAAATCGTACATATTTAAAACCCTCAGCAAACAATATCTGCAAGGGGGATTAACTAGAAGCCATCCCAATGAGATCAGAAGTGAAACAAGGATGCCCATTATCACCTCTATTATTTAACATTGTACTAGAAACACTAGCAGTAGCAATAAGAGAAGAAAAAGAAATTGAAGGTACTAAAATAGACAATGAGGAGACTAAGCTATCCCTCTTTGCAATGATATGATGGCCTACTTAAAGAATCCCAGATAATCAACTAAAAAGCTAGTAAAATTAATCAACAACTTTAGTAAAGTTGCAGGATACAAAATAAACCCAAGAAAGTCATCAACATTTCTATGTATCTCCAACACATCTTAGCAGCAAGAATTAGAAAGAGAAATTCCATTTAAAATCACCCTAGACAATGTAAAATACTTGGGAATCTATCTGCCAAGACAAACTCAGGAACTATATGAACACAAATACAAAACACTCTCCACGCAATGAAAACTAGATCCAAAAAATTTGAAAAACATCAATTGCTCATGGGTAGGATGAACTAACATAATAAAAATGACACTCCTAACCAAATTAATTTGATTACTTATTGCCATACCCATTAAACTTCCAAAAAAACTTTTTTTACTGCATTAGGAAAAAAAAAACATAACAAAGTTCATTTGGAAGAACAAAAGATCAAGGGTATCCAGGGAAATCATGAAAAAAAAAATGCAAAGGAAGATGGCCTTGCAGTCCCAGATCTCAAACTATACTATAGAGCAGTAGTCATCAAAACAATATGGTACTGGGTAAGAGACAGAAAGGACAATCAGTGGAATAGAGTTGGAGTAAATGACCTCAGCAAGAATGTATGATAAGCCCAATGATCCCAGCTTTTCGGAGCAACATCTACTATTTGACAAAAAACTGCTAGGAAAATTGGAAGACAGTATGGGAGAGATTAGGTTTAAATGAATATCTCACACCCTACATCAATATAAACTCAGAATGGGTGAATGACCTGAATATAAAAAAGGAAAGCATAAATAAATTAGTTGAATACAGAACAGAATATATGTCAGATCTTTGGGAAAGTAAACATTTTAAGACCAAGGAAGAGTTAGAAAAAAATCACAAAATGTAAAATCAATAATTTTTATTACATTAAATTAAAAAAAAATTACAAACAAAACCAATGAAACCAAAATGAGAACGGAACCAACAAATTGGGGAAAAATCTTCATAATAAAAACCTCAGACAAAGGTCTAATTACTCATTCTAAAGAACTACATCAATTGTACAAAAAAAAATCAAGTCATTCTCCAACTGACAAATGGGAAAGGGACATGAATGGGTAATTTTCAGTTAAAGAAATCAAAACTATTAATAAGCACATGAAAAAGTGTTCTAAATGTCTTATAATCAGAGAAATGCAAATCAAAACAACTCTGAGGTATCACCTCACACCTAGCAGATTGGTTAACATGACAGAAAAGGAAAGTAATAAATTCTGGAGGTGATCTGACAAGGTTGGGACATTAAAGCATTGCTGGTGTGGTTGTGAATCAATCCAACCATTCTGGAGAGAAATATGGAACTATGCACAAAGGGTTCTAAAAGACTGTCTGCCCTTTGATCCAGCCATAGCACTACTAGGTTTTTACCCAAAAGAGATAATTAGGAAAAAGACTTTTACAAGAATATTCATAGCTATACTCTTTGTGGTGGCAAAAATTGGAAAATGAGAGGTGCCCTTCTATTGGGGAATGGCTGAACAAAATGTGGTATATGTTAGTGATAGAAAACTATTGTGTGGAAAGGAATAATAAACTAGAGAAATTCCATGTGCACGGGAATGACCTCCAGGAATTGATGCAGAGTGATACGAGCAGAACCAAGAGAACATCATACAAAGTCACTGATATACTGTGGCACAATTAAATGTTGTTGATTTTTCCATTTGTGGCAATGCAGTGATCCGGAACAACTTCAAGGGATCTATAAGGAAGAACACTATCAACATCCAGAGGAAAACCTGTGGTAGTAGAAACACAGAAGAAACACAACTCTTTGACTTCATGGGTTGAGGGGGATATGATTGGGTATGTAGAGTCCAAATGGTCATCCTAGTGCAAACACAAACAACATGAAAATAGGTTCTGATCAAGGACACACATAAAACCCAGTGGAATTGTACTTTGCCTACAGGAAGGGGTGGAGATAGGGAAGGAGGGAAAGAATATGATTCTTGTAACCAAGTAAGTATATTGGGGCATAAAATATATGTTAGGGAGGTGAGAGAAGAACCTGAACCTTGAGAAAAGGTCCAAAATTTAGGGAAAAGTATATGTTCTTTTTTCATTATTTTGAATTAGAAGTGTCATACATTTGAATATATCTACGAGACATTTTGAAATATTCAAGTAGGACTCAAGGAAGAGGTTTGAGATAGAGAATTTATCCATATGAAAAAAATTTGTTAGACATGGGAATAAAACAAACTTGATAAAGAAATAATTTGTGGAAATAATTAATATGCCATTATATTCCCTAGTATCCCTATTATTGAAAATGTGTTGTTCTTATTAAAGTTAAAATTAAATCTCAATAATAATATTATTTTTGAGATTTATTATTGATTATTAAAATCAAGGAATAAAGAAGATACAAAATAAAGACCACATGCCCATGGCTGGGTTAGCCATTTTTAGCCATCTCCATTCACTCCCATCACTGCTGATTTCTACATCAGAGAGGAAGAGCCTCCAAAGCCCACACTCTTTAACATCTGTCTATAGGAAGTACATAATGACAGGAAGTGAGGTGGTTCTTGGGATATGTAGTTCTTTTTTAGGGTAACAGATTTTCAATCATACAGTCCCCCTGAGACCCTTGGAAGACTAGTCTCTCCAGTGGGTCTTGTAAACATACCAACTTTGAAATTGCAATAATTTGAGGATAAATGGAAAAGAGAACAAAACCAATAATTGTTAGGGGGCAGTCCGCTTTTGGCACAAGAGTATACATTTAAATTAAATGTTCAATCAATCACACCCAAAGTTCATTCTGGATCTTCTTGATGTGACTTGTGGTCTGTGGAGGCATCTTCATGGTGCCTTTAAAGACTTCATTTTCTGGATTTGGAGAGTTTGCATGTTTCTTAACCTAAAATTACTCTCAAAAAGAATTTAAAATTTGCAATTTAAAATAATAATAATACATTCTCCCCTGAAGAGGGTGTTGAAAAATGCAGGGATCACTTAGGGATGCATGGCTGAATTATGAGGTATATAAATCAATTGGCAAGAGAAATAAAAATATTTTTAAAAAAGTTCTGGATGAAATATAGATTATCAAAGTCTTATGTGTAAAAATTCTAATAAATGTAAAAATAAATTCATAACAGGTCCTTGAATCAGGGTCCAATTAAAATTATTTCAGCAATTATACATTTGCCCAATCAATAGCCAGGTCTGTAGAAAGTTTGCCACCCCATGAAAGATAGAAAAGGTCTATATTATATGAGCTAGGGAGGACCCAAATTTGAGATACTTGGTAGAATGTGGGACAAGGAAGACTTGCCTTTAACACATGTTAATCAGCTGCAAACTCGAACCCCAAAGTAGTTCAAGTCCTTTTGTCTTGGCTCAAAATTTTCATCAATCCCATTGGAATTGGTTGGTCTCTTTGACTTTGTGCTCAATTGGCACTATGCAGTTTAACTTGACGCATTTTTCGCATTGCGCAATGGCTCTTTTGTATTTTCTTGTCCTGCCATCAGACAGAATCATTAAGCAAAGTCCCATAATTGTTTTTTAACAATCAATGGCATCATTTTTATAGTCTAAAGCTTTTTCGGTATGCATTGACATTATAGCAAATATATTTTAAACTTATATTACTGCAAAATATCAATACTGGTGACATGCTTCAAATACAAAAAGGAGGAAAAAATAAAAAAAAACTTAAATAGTATATGGAACATGTAAGAAAAATATAATAAAAGTTTTAAAAATAAAAAATATTATAACTTATAATCATTGACACACTGTGTCAGTGAAGGAAATATAGAATATAAGGTTTCTCAACAAAAATGAGATCCATTTTCTCTTTATACCTGGCCATGATCCACTGTGAGTGCAAACCAAATGATTTTCATAAAGTAACAGTTTTTTTTTATAAAGAACAATAGTACAACATGTAATGCACATTCAAAAAGTATCAGAATCCCCAAAGTTATAATAGCCCATTTAATGACAATAGCAAACTAACCCAATATCATAATTTACATGAATCTTCTGTATGTCATTTAAAGAAAATGGATACAAGTTCCAAGTTTTTCAGGTTAGCAATATTTCAATCTTTGCTGAGATATTTTAAAAATAATTACTGCCATCATTACAAAAATGTGGCAGAGGTGTCTCGAAAAAATAACAACAAATAAACCTTTGTACTATTTCTATTGAGTCTAAAAATGTCACCAAGAATCTAGAGATCATCCTGGTGAAAGGGTAAATAGTATGCGGAAGAGTTACAAATTAGAGATGCTCCTCTTTGGGGAGACATCCAGGGGTACATTGCCCTGGGATCAACTTCCCAACTCCTTTGGTATGAGACTGTAATGTCCCATCAGGAGGTTGGCATTATAATTGTAATTTACTTCAGCTACAAAAATGGACCTTATCTCCTTAAAGAGGCAGGCAAAATGATCAGATTTGTTGAGAAAAATATCTAAAACTAATGTCTAAAGAACCCTTATAAACAATTTAAGATATTTAATTCATTAAAATTTCCAAAGGTTGTTATACAATTGTAACCAGTTTGATTAAATCCATCCATCCTCTATGTGACAAGTTACAAAGCCAAAGGCAATTCTTATCTTGGTCCCAGCTCCATAAAAATGAGCTTCCACTTATCCTACTATTAATTAAATATTGTACTTCATACACCAGTACTTTCAAAATTATATTTAAATTCACTTGTTTGCTTAAACAAAATATTTTAATAATTAGATCTTGTATAACTGTATGTGACTCTTTATGAGCAGGTTTTGCAATTACATAACCTTATTGATTCTCTTGCCTTACTCTTTGCTTACAAAGACAATCTATATCCTACATTTTGTTTGGAGTATTTACTAATGATTGTCATGTTCCCCATGATATCTGCAATTTTTAAACAGAAAATAAGGCATTAAACAAGGCTGAATGGGTGGCAATCTGCATCTTTGCAAGAGATATCCACATTGTAGATAGAACAGATTTATGAGAGAGTATGCTTATCTTATTTGCCATTTTGCCTTTAGACTTGTGCCTCCACCCTGTCTACCCTTCAAATTTCCTTGCATGCACATATACATGTATTTCTTTAATAGAATGTATTTTCTTTGAAGAAAGGGACTTTATATTTTTATTTTTATATAAATCCAGCATTTAGAATCCAGTTAATAGCTAATAATAGTTATCATTTATATAGAATTTTAAATAGTGACAAGTGCTTAACATAATCTCATTTAATCTTAAAAATACTATACAAGGCTATATTAATACTACATGACTTCATATTATTTTATTATATATTATATTATAAGGTCATATGACTAAGTATCTCAGGCAGGATTTTGACAAGATGTCTTGTCTTCAATAAGTGCTTAAATAACTTTTAGTCATCTATTTGAAGGCTTTCCTATGTTCTTTTAGTTTCATGATCTCAGAGGTTTATCTTTGGAATAAATAATTCTAGAAACTTCTTTCATTTTTCAGACTTTCACCTCTTAGAAATTCAAGCACATTTTTTGGATGTCAGTGATCAGAAAATCTGGAAGTTGTGATGACTATTATTGGGTCTCCCCTGTTCTGTTCTCTCTTTTTCATTGGATATTTTTCCTAACCCTAAGTCATCATGAATGTCACCTAGTTTACTGTAGGGGAGGGTTTTGAAGTGGATATTTTTGATTCACGAACATCATACTTTTTCTTTTATGTGGAGGTAAAATTATTAGGGCATTTATTTCAGGCAGAGGATAAAAAGAGAATTACTAACCTTTAAAAAAGGTTATGCAATCATTTATATGCACTTTCATTGTCAGTTTTAGTGAAAAGGAACATGCTTCACCACCCCCTATCTTCCTATTGTATAGTCCCCTTTAACTTCACAAATTTTATGGCCTTTTAGTTATCAGCACACCTGATCAGACATTTCAAATGCTGTGCCTAAAAGAAAGAACTGAAGATTCAAACAATGCCATTAATATTAAATGGTATGTTTTATGGGCTCAGATATGATCTAGCTATCCATGTTCCTAAGCCCTGAGTACTACAGTAAATAGGAATATAAATTGCGTATGGAATTAAACTTCTTTGCACTGTAGTCATTTCTTCCCCTTCATTCTGTTGCCTTCCCATAGCTGAGCATGAAACCTATATGGATAAATTGAAAAAAAAATAGAATACATTCTAACATTTCAGCAAATCCTCATGAGAAAATGAAAATGCTACCTGGGTGGAAACGTGAGTTTGAAAACTGTTGGATGCTACAATTTCTCTGCTGTAACATATTTACAAAAATCAGTTTTGGTTCAATTCTGTTTTTGTCTTGGGATCAAAACTTTGATAATACTTGAAATATTGAGTTCTAGACAAGAGCAAATTTTAGATCATTTGTGATAATCTGTTGTCAGAAACCCATGTGTTCAATTGCTCTCTGCAGTTCTTACAATTTTCAGTCTGGTTTGATAGTTATGTTACAGAGGGAAGTCAACAATGGAAAAATGTTCAGAAATGTTTTTTTTTCCTGTGTCTAAGCAAATTATTGTTGACTCACATTATATAGCAGTTCATCTTTTTGGTACTATTACCTTTCCAATTAATTTATAACTAATTCCATAGGTTTCATCTGTTTGGATCCATATTTTTAACTAGAATGTTGTTGTTGTTGATGCTGTTTTTCTCACCTAACTTGCCAAGAATAAACACAGTATACATGTGAGCAAGCACACAGAGGTTTCAATTTCAGGAGAGATATTAATCCATTCATGCATAGTTTTTTTTCCTTTCTGAGAATGTATGAAGTGGTCAAATTGCTTTCTTTCATTTTCTTATGATTATCCTTGATGGTGATGATAAAGCAGCAACACTAAATGATTTGTATTCAGACTTCTCATTAGTAGAACAAGATATTTCTTCAAGTTATTTAGCTTATTTAAGCTATTCAGCAAATTTAGAGTTCACTGAAATTTAAAGTTTTTTGGAAGAAATTTTTAAATGATTATTACTGATAATTTAATTTCTTAACTTAGCCAAAATATCAAGGTTAAATTTATAGAAATTTTCCTAAGTTTTATCCTTTTTAAGCTCTTTGAAAGGCCCTCTCTTTCTCTCCCTCTCTACATCTTTCTGCTTTTGGTTTTTTCTCTCTCTATTTTTCAAACTGTCTCTCTCTCTCTCTGTCTATCTGTGCCTTCTCTATCTTTCTGAGCCTTTGTCTCTCACTCTCTTTTGTTATAAGGAGAGTAGGAGCAGGAGATCCTGCAAAGCAGAAAGAGGAAGGTTCCAGACTTCTAGGAGAGTGACAGTTTTGCTTTTTCTTGGGGGACAGTTGAAGCTGGAGGTTGTTCGTCTAAGCTCCTTGGATGGACCTCATCAGTTGGATTAGTCTTCCTCTATTGGGGCTGTATCCCTTATCCAATGGCTGATTCCTGTGTCTCTCTGTGTGTATCTTGTGGCTGATAGAATGATTTCCAACGAGCTGCCCAAGACATTCATTTGCCAAATGTCAGTGAGAACCCTTTCCTCTTGTTATGTTCCTGTTACTTTCAATTCCTTAACATCTTTATATATCAACTAAGGGGAATTTAATTTAGCTAGTTGTAGGAATTAGATTTGTAGGTAGAGAAGTGTTAAATAGTGTAGGTTATCAACTTAATTTTTTTGGGAAAGGTTATTTATAGTCCTTAGATAGGTCACCCCAATTCATTTCCCTTCCTTCCATTATCTTAAATCATCTATACTTTCAGTATATTATTTCACTTTTCTTCCTTTCTTCTTCCTCATTTCTCCCTCTCTCTCTCTCTTTGTCTCTGTGTTCCTCCTTCCCTCATTTCCTCTCTCCCTCTGTCTCTCCCCCCCCCCTCTCTCTCCTCTTTCTGCCTTTCCCCATCTCTGTTATCTCTCTCTCTGTTTGTCTATTTTCTGTCTCACTGTGCTTGTCTTTCATTCTCACTCATTTCTTCACTCTTCCTTTCTCTATTTTATTTTTGCTTCAATATCTGAATCTGTCTCTCTGTCTTTCTGTTTATTTCTCTGTTCCTCTTTTTTTTCTTCCCTCTCCTCTCTCATCTCTCTTTAAATGATGATGATATTCAAATAGAAATTGGATGATTACCTCTCAAGAATGTTACCATGAGGAACCTTTTCATGGATGGGTGACAACAGATGGCCAGCAGATAAAGTCTCTTGTAACTGTCAAATTGTGAAATTTGTGAATTAAAGTTCATGAATTAAGTTGAATTAAATTCATTTAATAATATTTATCTTCTCCTGACCTATTTTTTGTATTTTAATAAATTATAATGTTTATTTAATTTCATCTTCCTTTCCTAACAGTGTAACAGAGATCTAGTCTACTTAAAATAAAAGGTGAAATTGTTCTAAATTGTTTGAGTCAGTCAACATCAATGTATTAATCACTTATACAGTCTGAATACTCTTCTTAGATCACCCTGTGCTGAGTCAAATTTCATATTTTTATTATAATTTTGCATATATCTTCTATCTTCCCCTCCTCACTCATATTTTGACCTCAGTGCTCATGCTTCTTCTCTGGAAAGTGCCTTGTTTTTTGTGGTGATATTTTTCCTGTTGCTGTTGCCATTACCATTAATTTTGAGAATTTAAAAGTTAATAATGTAAAAGGAAATTTATGGAAATATATATATATATATATGATTTCTTATCCTATTTTGTGAAAAGACATTATATATATGCATACATATATATTCATATATAATAGATGCATAGTTAGAAAATATGACTCCTTCAATAAATGAGTAGCCATACAGTGAACTTATTTTCTTCCCATATATTCTGCAATATATTCCTGGAAATGATTATTTTGGACAATTCAAAAATACTAATGCTTTTTTCTCACTTATAGAAGCACTTTCAGAAGGACAGGTTGACAATTTTACTCGTGTTTAAAAAATTAAATAAGTTTTTGTAAAATTAAAAAAAAATAAATTAAAGGCACTATAACATTTAAAAACAAAAGTGGTACCTGGAAAATCTTCCCAGTAGTTATTGGCTTCTATCAAATGAAATTACAAGACACAAAGATCATTATTTCAATATGAATAAAGGGAGACAGTGTATTTTCCTAAGAAATGCATATGAGTACAGAAAAAAAATCTTTATTCAACTTAGTTTTAAAGGATCTGAGTACTAAATATAGAGGAAAGAATGTGCCAAAGGAAATGAATAGATGATTGACTTATAATCCTGTAAGAAAAGGTTCCGGTACTCTGAAACACTGAATTTTCAGGAGTTAGGTAGCTAAAATTCTTCCAATGAGTAGTTTATTTCATATATATTCGAGGCAGAAGAAGTTTCAGGATAGGAATGGTACTACTCCTTTGACAAGATGAGAAAATAATAATTAACAAAGGATGAAGTTTTACCTACTGGATTCATCTTAATTCTGTATTCTGTGACAGAGAAAGTAAGTTTTCAACTGTAAAGGACAGAATGAAAATGACTTATATGGCATTGAAATCCAAGGATTATTAAGGTAAAGTAAGAGAGTACTTCACTACTCTTCATCAATTTAAGTGCCAAAATTCTGAGATAATATATCCAGTATTACTGAAAAATCAAGTCTCAGTGAACTTTAAAATGCTAGAGAAACAGGCAATGGACAGCAAGTTAGAAAGGCAACTGTTTCTCCCATTTATTCTTTTTAATTAAAAAGAAAGGTAAGGGTATCTATAGTAGATTGGATAGTTAGCCAGAATTTAATTTCTACTTATTGTGTGGCTTCAAGAACAACTCCTACAAAATAATTTCAGGTTTTCTTTTCCTTCCATTCTTTCCCTTTTTAAATATTCCCTCCCCTCCTTTTTCTTTTCTTTTCCTTTCTTCTCCTCTCCCCTTCTTTCCTTTCCTCCCTTTTCCTTTTTCTTTTCTTTCTAAATCATAGTTACTAAGTAGATAGGGAAATGTGACAGATTACTAACATATTAGAAAGTTTTTAAAATAAATGTTTAATACTATTTTTGTAAGAAAAGATGAAGATTTATGGGTGTACTAGCAGGGGATCAGGAACCAAAGTTTGATAGGTAACTGAGAGGGAGGGAACAAATAAAGAGACACACCACTTCCCTCCAAGGCAGAGCTGTCCCAGAGAAAATGGAGTTGGACCTCTGACCAGGGATGAAGGGTAAGAGAGAATCCTCTTCAATCTCTGTTACTATTCTTTTCTTTAGCTGATTGTTATCTGTGATCCCCTTAGTACATTGAAGTAGATGACTGGCTCTTCAGTAAGTTAAAAGGGGATAGGTTTGGTATATTATGTTAGGGAAGAAGTAACAGGAAGTCCCTAATCTATTTTACACCTAGTTTCTTCATGGGGTGAAGCTCAAGTCCAGGGAATAAGTCCCAGGAGACCTTAAGATCTTTGTGTATTCAAGATGATGTATTTTCTTGAGAAAGAGAAATAGCTTTTGAAGGGAATATTTTTATGGATAGGCTACTGCCTTGCCAAAGGGAAAATCTCTATCCAACAACTATAAAAACAGATGTTTAGTCTGGATCTCTTCAGTTAAACAAGGGATATGTAGCCAGATAAGTTCAGTGATGTTTGCTCCTTTCTTCCTCAGTTCAGAAAGAAAAAAAGGGTGTATCCCCAACTGATCACCTGCTTTTCTTAGCTGTAGATTTCATTCCTATCCCCCATTGGCAGCCAGGGTACTATCTCCTTCTTGTATGAGAAAACACTCCAAATTACAGTCCTTGTATTCTTGTAGTATCACTCTCTTCCACATGGGTTAGATATTAGGACATTTAGATAGCTATGCAATTAGTTGAATAACTGGAATAGTAATCATAAAGGATTCAATGACATTTTAGGAGGATGACTTCAGTGGAATCCTTCAACGATTTTGTTTGGTATTGTACTATTTTTAGCATTTTCATTAATCAGTCCATGAAGCATGGGTAAGTGTGTGGAATTTGGAGTCTCATTTAAACTCATTTAAAATCCTGTCTCATAACTGCAAGCAAGTCACTTAAAAATTTGAGCCTCAAATTTCTAAGAGGATCAGAAACAATAATGTATAAAGTCACTTCAGAATATTAATCTATGATTCTTTGACCAAGTGGATGAAGGAAGAACGTCATCTGGTAAAATTTAAAAATAAAACAATGCAGAAGGAATAATCCACACTTTTGAGTTAGGAAATCAAAAGATAATAATAGGTGAGAATCTGTGGTCAAATTTATTATGCATTTGTTATGGTTAGAATAAAGCTTTTTCCTAAAATTATTTTACATTATAAATATTAGATTTATTATGACAAATATGAGATAGTTAATTTCAAGTAAATATTTTGATATTTGATAAAAACAACCTCTTTTTGAATGAATAATCTTATATATAATCAAAAGCACTAATATTAAATTACTTAGCAGGTAAAGGAATATACATTCTCAAAGTATTGAAAATATCTCTTATTTTTCTACCCAGATAAGTAAACTAGTTGAAAAACATTTATGAAACACATTTTATACCAGGAACTATCATAAATACTAAGTATAGAAAAAGGCAATAACAATTCCTCCCCTCAAGAAGTCACAGTCTATTAGTGAAAAGAACATGTAAACAACTATTACAGGAAAAATCAGAAAAAAAATCTCAGGGGAAAGTACTACCATTAACTTCTTTCTGTTTTTATGAAAAAAGAAATCAAGTTTGGGTTAAAAATCAATATAATAATGAATTTTAACTTAATTTAACTATAATTTTCAACAAAATCATTGCTAAGAACTATAAAATTTCATAGATCTATATTTCAAAAATGATGTATTGTACACTATAATTTTTCTCAGAATTCTGACGATCATATACTTTCCATGCATTCCAATAATACCTAAATCCAAAACCAGTCAATAAAAACTGGAGAGATTTTAGAGATATATTTCATAAAACATTAATTTTCATTCATACAAACCAACCAAATAAACATAAAGTCATATGCCAGATGGAAAGGAGATTAATTACAGGAGGAAAAAAAATCAGTGATAAATAGTCCTGGAAAAATATATTAGACAGATCATTGCTGGATTAAAGGAATACCACTGGGATATGTTAGTTGTGTATAAACAACTTTGAAGTTATAAAAATCTTAGTCTTCTTCAGAGATGATGTAGGTTCTCTATGTGTTAATGAAATAGTCTTGGAGGTAATTAATAGTATGTGAGGCAATAATTCATAGCAGTCTATGATTTCATGTGATCCCTCTTGCTAGTATTATTCCCAAAGAGGACCATAAATGCCTAACTAAAAAAGGAAAAAAATGCTAAAATTGCATCTGGTGCCAGTATGATATCTCTCATCTTTCATAGAACTGGTTATTACAATTTTTAATTACTCCAGAATGCAAAGTTTTCAGAAATATTTATCACAGAATCATAGTAAAATAAGGAGTAGAAGCTTATGTGTTCTCCTGCAGCTGATCCATTCTACATTACTACCATTCTTTGACCACTTTCTGCTGTCATTTTACTTAGTTTTCTGAAGAAGATAATCAAAAGTTGGGACTTGACAAGGAATGTTGAGTGAGTATTTTGTTCCAGTTCATACTATAATTTAGATAAGACATTTGGCAAATGACAAGATAGGGAAGTTAGAATGTTGAAAGCTCACATGTACATGGAATGTTAAGATTGGGTAAGGAAATTGGAGGTATTTTGCTGAAAAATGTGAATTTGTAAGTGGTAGAATGGATAATGATCCTGTCGTCAAATATTTAAACAATTATCTTGAGTTAATATAAATTCTAGGTGGTAAAAAAAGTAAAAGTGGCAACCAAATAGGAAAAATTCTCACAGAAATACTTAAGCTAAGTATAAGATAATTTTTAACAAATTGTAACTCTTCAAATTAAAATTAGCTGCTATCAGATGAGGTGAGGGAGTATTGGATTACCTTTTATTTTAACTTTAAGTAAAAATATAGTTAGCATTATTTGGGGAGTTGTAGCAAGCATTCTTGATTAGCTACTATTTGAATTGATGACTTTAAAAGCTCATTTCAGTTTGGGATTTTTATAATTTGATGGATCTGTCACATAATTGACATTAATGTAATCACAATGAGCAAAATTAAAATTCTTAGGGAAAAAATCTAAAAAAAATGTCCAACTCTTAGGTTCAGGAATCCAAAGCTTCCAAAGGACTATTATCTCAATGGTGTGAACATTCCTCTAAAAATATTAATGGAGATTTCATGAGGTCTTTCAACATTTTGCAGATGCCACTTTATGGATAAGGCTAGGAAGTAGATATGAGATTTTATTATTAAAGAAAATTATTGGATAAGTAAAACACACTATCAATGTTGAGGCAGAATTTGAACTCATATTTTCTAGGTTTAAAGTATAGTTCTCTATCCACTATACCCCAGTATAAAACTTTGACTATATCTTTGTTGTCTTTTTTTCTTTTCCAGTTCAATTTGTCTATTATAATGTGCTTAACTCTATAACTATCACATATTTTTCCATTGCCCTTATTTTATTTTTTATTCTTTTGGTATCATAGTATTGTATCAGAGTATATCACTAGGAAAATAATTATGTAAAAAAAGTTATTTTATTTTTGTTATTTTTCAAACACTTCACTCATGTCTAATACTTTTACAACTCTGTTTAGGGATTTCTTGAAAAACATATTGGAGTGATTCACTGCCACGGGCAAGGTCCAGCCTCACTTGTGACTCCAGGGGTTCCTAACAGGCGGTGAATGATCAGTCAAGAAAATAACAAAGGGAAGACCACTGTATCTTTATGGCCATGGGAATGCTTTGTATCTGATAGCTGCTCTGCCATCCCCAGGCTTGATTTTTATTTTTATATCCATTTTCTTGGCAACCAGATACATTACCTAACACACATGTCTAAATGGAGATAATTGGAAAAGTGATACATTAACTTTTAACAAATCATTTGATTAACATTCTATATTCTTGTATTGTGATTACAGATTCTTGACAGAATAAAGGTTTCCACTCAAGATGAATGATTTCTTCTCAGGTGGCTTAATTTTCTTATTACGCTGTGAGAAGTTTTTGAACTTACAATCAAGGAAATTTATTAATTACTTTTAATAAAAAGAAATAATCAAAAGTTCTTAAAAGACAATTCATCAATCATATCATTGAGTGTGAAGGGTACTGGAAACACAATTCAGATTTAATATTAGACTGGTCATTTTTCAGGGTTTACTATGGAGTTTATGAGTTACTGGTTTGTGAAATAAAGTCATTGAGGCATATTGAAGCTTGGGGTACCTGTACATTTTGTATAGCCCTTTATGATTGTTTTGTATGCTGGCTTCATTAGAATAAGTTTCTGTGGGCGGGAAAGTTCTGGGCTTGGCTTGTAGCTACAAATTTTACCAGGAATTATGTACCTAAGTAAAAGTTAACCCATGATAGTCTTTTAGGGTTGGACTTGAGGGTCTGATCTTTTGGTGATGTTTTAGAGAATTAGGGTACAGGTATTTTGCTCTTGCATTATTCCTTCTGAGACTAGGGTGAATAATAATCATGTCAATTCCATAGGTAAGGGATATTGAGAGAGATCATGCAAAGGGGATTGAGTGGGCAGTCACATCTTGCCAAGGACCACTCTGTGACTTCCTTAGGTACCACACATTACATTGTCAAGGTGTCATGCCCTGATGGCTCCCAGCAATTCACCAGTCCCTTCTCTAGCTCATTTTTACAGAAGAAAAAGTGAAGCAAAAATGTTAAATGACTTGTCCATACTCAAAAAGCTAGTATGTTTCTGAGACCAGATTTGAACTCAGGAAATGAGTTTTCCTAACTTTTGGTCTGGTGTTTTAGATATTGAGGCACCTAGCTGACCATTTTGTTACAAGTCAATGATGTACAGTTTCCTGAACATAATACATGCAATTTCCATTTTACCTTTCAATTTTGGAATCATTTTATTGTTCATCTACACTTGCCTGAGATAAATTTTACAAATGGCTAACATATTAGGCCCAATATGCTAAGATTTGGGTAATAGACATTCATTTATTTACTATTTTATTATGTGGATTTCTATTTTGGTTTTATTTGCAGAACTGACAGTTTATTGTGATCCAGGGCTATATTAAACAAGTATAATTCTGAATGTGTATGACAAGTTTCTGAAGAGCTTTAACATCAAAAAGGAATATGTTGTCTTGCACCTAGGAATAGGTATGGATTGTAGAATGATGTTGTAACTAATATAGAAAACTCCCAGGTGAAGAAATATTATTTGTCACCTTTTCTTTAAAGAGATTTTCATTTTTTTAAATAAAGCTCTTAATCTTCCTCTAGATCCATTCAACAGTCCCTTCACAAATATGAAAGAGGACCACTGACCTATTTTTATCTGTGGTACTCCTTTGAATTCTATATTACTTTTATAAATAACCTTAATCTAAGTAAATATGCTTTGAGGAACCCCTTGGAAACAAATTAACATATTGGTCAGCATTATAATTAAATGTCTTTATTTAATTTTTATCCTTTAGCAAATAAAGATATAATGAAAGCCGAAGAACTGTGAAGTAAGTTCACTGATAACTCCAAGGAATATAATTTTGCATGCTAAAGAAAAGGTAAGAAAATGGAGTGGTTTAGAGATTAATCAAATTTTATTGCTTCAAGCAATATTTTTTCTAACAAAACAATTATTTTTAAGTTTGTAAAGTGATAGAAAACAGTGAGTAAAAACTAGGTTTGGGTCAGAGGAATCTAAAAGAAAGTCTTTTTTAAGGTCATTTCCTTAGGCTAGCAGTTAGATCTGAAATAAAAACAACATTGATTTGTGATAGAATAGGTTAATGGAAGTAAAGAAAACATATACTTAGAGACAAACTCCCTAACTTGACTCTTATTTCAGGTTGCTGTGAATTAAATAGAAAAGGAAGAAATAAAGAAAATAAATTGCATATGTTGTAGTGAACTGACATCTATTGACTATATTTGAACTCCAAAAATTCAGTCAGGATTGGTATGGTTTAACAATCTGAAAGCATTTTTATCCAAAAAGTATTTTTAGAAGCACAAGTAGAAGTACTAAAAGAAAAACAAAAAGATCCAATCAGCAACTAAAGTTAAAATGGAATATTTGAAAAGAAACACTGACCCTTTGGTCTAAGAACATAATCAGCAGTCAGTCAAACAAAATCCCCCCAAAACAATAAATTATGGAACATAAAATTATCTATTGTAATCTATTTTTATTAGTGAAATTTAGATTACTTTTATAGCTCAATATATGTATATACATAGAAATGCATATATGTATATATATATTTGTCTTTCTAACTCTTGCCATTTATCTATCTATCTATTTATCTATCTATATCTGTATTCACTTTTTTACTTAGAATGATTCATCTCCATGTATTGAGTTCTGGACAAGCACAGATTTTTTTGACTAGCTCAGTAGCAAACTGGATTTGAAGTCACAAAGACCTAATTTGAACTCCTCCTCCAGACAATACATGACTGTCACCAGGCAAGTCATGTGAGGCATTCTTTTTGCTTCATTTTCTTCAAAATATAGGCTTAATGATAGCTTCTAACTCAAAAAAGCTCTTTGTAAGAATCAGATGGTGTAAAAAAGTAAATTGCTCTGCAAACCTTAAAGACTACTATAAATGTTACTAAATATTTTTTTCTTTAAACTCTTAAGATACTGTGTCATGGTGTTTAATTAAGCTTTTCTGATATGGATATCTATATTGGATAACATTTTTGGAAACTTTTTTTTCTTAAATCTACTCTATTACATCTATGTATCTTTTTTAATCTAGATGTCCTGTCATAATAAGAATTTAATAAATTCCTTTGTTGTGCATGTAATGTTCTTAGAAAAAATTCTGTCGCTCTCTCTTTCCCTGAGAAGCATCATCACCACTACTAATTCGTATATTTATATGCCACTTTAACGTTTGCAAAGTATGGTGTGTGTGTACCCACATATACACACTTTAAAATTAGATAGATAGATAGATAGATAGATAGATAGATAGATAGATAGATAGATAGATAGATTAACTTGACTGTGGAGGAGCCTGGGCTTGAAATCTCAAACTGCTTCCCTTTGGACTATCATGTGGTGAGTGAAAAAGCTGACTCTTTTTCCTTGTCTTTTCTGGAGGCATTAGCCTAAAGAGAGGCCCATTGTCTTGGAACTCCTTTTCCTTGGCTTTCTCGAGACACTAGCCTTTGGAGAGACCCCTCTTCTTGGAGGAGGCCTCAGTGGCCTTGCTAAATTTAATCTTTTGGGCCAGCCCTTGCTGGGCCTCTGAATTATTGTCTGGTTCAGACCAGGCTAGAGCAGCTCTCTCTCTCTCTCTCTCTCTCTCTCTCTCTCTCTCTCTCTCTCTCTCTCTCTCTCTCTCTCTCTCTCTCTCATTTAATTAACTTCTTCCCTCTATTTGTAAATAAACTACCATAAAACCCATTCTGAATTGAATAATTCATTGGGATGTACTAATTAAATCCCTGGCGACCAACTCTCAAATATTCAGTCCAACCATAGTGTTTACCCCTTATAGTCTGACATATATATATATAAAATTTTAAAATTTAGGTTTTTATGCTAAATATGAAAGTTCTAAATTAAAAAAAAATAACTATTAAGTCTCATGTCTGTTAGCTGCTCTTCACAATTTAGATTAATAGAGATACAGTAAAAGAGAGAAATGTAGGAAGAAAATAGGATGTATTGCCTAGCTAGATACCTTATAATTTCTGTTCAAAGAAGTCCAGCTCACCACCCAGCAAGGGCTCTCAAGTCCCAATCTCCATGTGGAGTCATGGTAGTCTCTTAAACCAGAAGAGCATGGTATCTTCATCAAGGGTTCCACCAATGCAGCCTCTGCCAAGAAAGGAATGACTCTCCAGAAAAGAAGGTCAGCTACTCACCCAGCAAGCCATAGCAGGATCCAGGGAAAGATTTTCCTCCTTCAGTCCAATTCATGAATGCAAAGTCTACAAAGGAAAAGAAGTTCAAAGGAGAAGTCCCTTGGACAGGAAGGTCAGGACTTTTTATACTCCTTTTTCCACCTCTCTTCCCTGTTGTTGAAAGGGTATAAAAAGCCCAGAACACATCTCCTCTAGGAGGCAGCATTCCATCTATTCTCTCTCAGCCATTCAGTTTGACTTAACCATTTGACTTGCATTCAAATTAATAAATCTCTTTTATTTTAGCTAGCTATTGGAATGTCTCATTCTTGACAAGGGCACTCCATCCAGATCCAGGGTTTTATCTTAAAGCAATATACATACATAAATGTATGAATATGTGCATAAAATAATGCATATATTTAATAGAATAGCCTGGTCACATATGTGCTATTATTATCAACATTTTACTTTTTTAAAATGAGGTTAAAGGAAGTTTATAAGCATATTTTCTGAAGTGTTGTGGTATTCAGAATCATGTAAAATTTGCAGCAATGCAGAAGTGATCCTGTAAGTTTAGAACCTTTAGTTAGTTTCTATTCTCAGGTGTTTTAATGATGCAAAAACAAAGGAATTCACATTTCTATGTCCTGATTACATTTTATTCCAAAGCTCCTTCTTATTCAATACACTAAAACTTTTGTCCCACTCTAATTTGACTTCACTTACATAGATATGACATCAAAATCCATATTTTACTCTTAGATTATATACTTTTTCTTTAATAAGTGCCTTTTCTTATTTTTGATTCATGCAACATAATTTTTATCAGCAGGAACATATTTATGTTTTATATATTGTGAAGAAAAGTTGTATCTTAGCATTTATAATATTTCACCTCTGTCTTTGGCTCTTGTGTCAAAGAGGTGTGTAAAGTGTGATAGCCAGAAGGTTTTTGATTAAAGACATTAGTTTTTTACAAAGTCCCTTTTCAAATTTCTATTAGTAGTCACTTTTATGTGCATTGCCATAGGCTATGTCCCTGGGAAGGCAAAACAAACAGTTAAGAAATACAGAATTCAGTCATCTCACAAATAAAGTATCCAAGGATCACCTTGATTTCTTTTTTCTTTTAGGGAATGATCTAGAATACATATAAGTTTAGAATGTCTTGAATGTGAAATGAACTTTGGAATCACTTAGGCAAAAAACTTATTTCATGTGTTAAAATATAAATTGAGCCCTGGTTGTGAAGAGTTGAAACCACAAAGGTGGCAGTATTTGAAATTGTACCCTGACTTGAATCCCAATGAACTCCTATTCCATTGCACTGATTAAATTATAAATGAATGTGTGGCAATATATCGACTATTTTTTCTAATTCTAAATTTAACTTTTAATTGATAGCATGTTTGATGGTTAAGAAATTGAATTTTGAATATACTAGTTCCTGAATTTTAGAGTTAGTTTCTTCCCAAAATATAGAATCATAACTTTATAAAGAAATGTCAACAGGCTTTTATTCCATTATTCCATTTCCTAAAAGTGATATGTGATAAACCATATCACACTATCTAGGAAATCATTATGAATATATATCTAAAACTAACCATAATTATGTATAATTTTTTGTATTAGTGCATCAGTGTTTCAATTAATATTGTCCATAAAGAAATGGTTCTCTATGCTGAATAATAAATATTTCTAATGCAACTTTTTTCCATCTGTTTAGTTTTGATTTTATTTAAAGTAATTTTTTTCTTTTTCTACATATTCATCTATATATACATAATATACTGAAGTAGCCCCCAAAAGACCAAATATGGAAAAATTACCCCTGTCCACATTTTTAGGGGACAGACCTGGTTTCCTTCTCTCCAGGAGATCAAACTGTTTAGGCAGATAAACTGATTTCTGCTTAGCTTGGGGGGCAGGAGACAAAAGAGGAATTTCAGGAATATCAAAGGACCAGCAAATTAACATTTGGCTAAGTGAAGATAAACACTCCTTGAATAGCATCCCCCTTATAAATCTAAGAATTGTCCCCACATCTCAAACCCCACATTCCTGTGTTAAGGTTTGTTTGTTAGATAAGAACTCTGTAATGTATATAATCTGGTCTTTAATGTCAAACCAACTCAGTTTTCCATTGGTGAATTCTGTTCCAGCTGGTATATTCTTTATTTCTCTCTTATTATTTTTTAACATTATTTTATTTGGTCATTTCCAAACATTATTCACTGGAAACAAAGATCATTTTCTTTTCCTCCCCCCCTCCCACCACCTTTCCCTCTCCCATTATTTCTCTCTTATTAATAAATTATGGTCCCAATAATTGAAATTCTAGGTGTTTGAACTCACTTGTGAAGTGTACCACTTCAATACCTATAGAGATGTATATGTGTGTCTATTCCACTAATTTAAAACTACATTTGAAAAAGACAAATAATCCATAAGTATTTTATTTATTCACAATCAAACCATAAAACTTTTGTTTTAAAGAACTTCTTGATCTCTAAGTTACCTTTTGAGCCTTTTAAATAAGATTTATGAAGTGTTTTTCCTTAAAACAGGAAACTGTGTATTTGCCAAAGATAAACAAAGTCAAACACAAGAAAGGTTTAGACCTTTTTTTTTATTAATTTTTCCAAAATGTTTGCCCATTCATCTTTAGGAAAGCTTAGACATGTTAAATGTAATAGTTTCATCCCTGCTTATAAATCGTTAGTACATCTTTGACTACTGAGAATTTGATAAAATGTTCTTACCAAAAGTAAAACAAAAAAACAAACTTGTATTTCTTTTGATTACTTAAAAAATAATTTAACACAATGCATTATGTTACTTTAAAAAAGGCTGGACCTCATTTAAAATGTTATGTAAAATACTCTCTGGGAGCAAGTACCAAGACCATCAGTATATCTATTCCCTATTTCAAAACTGCATATTAATTACAAATAACCTCTTTAGTACATAGTCAATGAATTCTAAAGTGGTTAATTTACCCCAATGAAATAAATAATTGACCTAAAAGGATTTTCAAATGATAAGGAAATTACAATGGCCTTTATGTATTAGTTTTTAGAAGAAATGTGGTTATCCTAATTATTGTTAATTTTAATTATCTTTTTTATGCCTCAAAAACATTTGTGATCCTAAGGTTTATTTTACAAGGTAACCAAATGAACAAAAAGTCTTTTAATCTCCCTGGGGATCTGTAATCTTATTATAGATGAGGCTTAATTCTTTTGAGCAGATTGCAACTGATCTATGTCTTCTCTCATATATTATAATTCTTATTTATTTTCTTCCATAAACTCATATTAGGAATCCAGCAAATATGTTCTTGTCTTTCCTCTAGGACATTATCTTAAGATTGTTTATCTTCACACCATGTTGTCCATCTTCTTTTTCCTCTTTTCTCACTATTTAACTGCTTATATGTTGCTCTGATCATTAAAATCATACTCTCATGATTCACCATATCATAGAAGTGACCCTTGATTTTCAAATGTTATGCCAGCAGAAAGTAATTTCTAGATGGCTCTAAATGGAGGAAATGTTTTGCATAGTGGTAAAAAATAAGTAACTTAAACACTTTCATAGATACTTTATACATAGCAATTTAGTAAAAAATATTTTTTCTTTGTAGAGAAAATATTTAAATAAAAAAGCATGCTAATGAGGCTAAAAAACATTTAGTATATAATGGAAACCATGTTGACCTAGATGTAAGAGCAAGCTCAAATATGGTTTATCTTCTTGAGAATCATTTTACTCTAAACTTGTCATATTTTCATAATTAAAATATTTCATTGCATGATTTATAATCCCCTTTTCAAGAATATATAAAATTCTGCAATTCTATGATTCTTTTAAAAAAGAAATTTCTTTTTTAATTATCAGATCATATTATATCACGAAAAAAGTTGTGATATCATGAAGTGAAAGCATATTGCCAATAATGGAAGAATGCTAGATCCTGTTACTGTCTGAGTAATGTCTGACTGACATTAGTCAGTCTATAAAAGCAAGGTAAGAACTTTTGAAACCAATGAAATTAAAGATTATTTACTTTCTCCTAACATTTTTTTCACCCTCTAATTCACCATCTCTCCAAGTATTTACAAATCAAATGCACATCAATCACTGGAAAATTATCTGACAATGAAGATTGATTTGCTACAAGTCAACATTCTTGAAATCTGAAGAACTAACAAAGAATACAAGTCTAAACAATGTCTATGAGACTTTTGTGAAGAATTACCACCCCTAGAATAATCAAAATATTATTCATAAAAATTTAAAAAGCAAACTCTTTATTTTCCTGAGAAATAAAATGTATCCTTAATAAAGAAATTAGAGAAGAATAAGTCAAAGAAAGAAAACAATAGAAAAATATTCCTATGTAGAATAATAAAAATGCAACAAATACTGGTTAGAGGGAAGTGGATTGAGAGCCAGGCCTAGAAAAGGGAGGCTCTAGGTTCAAATCTGGCCTCAGATACTTCCCAGCTACATGATCCTGGGCAAGTCATTTAACCCCCATTGCCTAGCACTTACCACTCTTCTGCCTTAGAACAGTATCATCCAAATTAGCCAACAAGATCATAAATTTTGAGACCCCTGAAATTAACAGTGGAGACTCTGAATGGTGTAGTATAAGGAATATTAGACATCAAGACAGGAGAATCTTAGGTGAAATCCCAATTTTGTCACGTACTACTTGTGTAACCCTGGAAAACTCATATATGAGATCTGTTTCCTCACTGATCAATATGGTTAATAAAGCTGAGTCCTTTCCTCACAGGGTTATTGTGAATTTTATGTATATCTGCTTTACCAATTTTAAAATGCTATATATTTCAATTATTGATGTAAGAATTATATATATAAGCAAGTCAGAAATCTTTTCATCTTAAATTACAAAGTGAATAATTTCAAGGCATAATATCATAGCTATATGTATTAAACAAAGTTATAATTTATTTTAATTCTGTATTCCCACAGGAACTCATTATAATAAAGGAAAAACAAAGGATGGGAGAGATTAAGTCTGGGTAGATAACTAATCATACCTATTAGTCTATTTATGGTTTAGGAATACAGAGATATCCAGCAAATATTACTTAATCTCTTTAGTTTTACATCACTAGTTGCCTAGTCAATATTTTGAACTTATTGTCCGGAAGCCACTTCAATTCAACAACATATCTAAAACAATAGTCATTGTCCTTGTCCCCTTTAACTCACTATCAATCTGTATTATTATTATTATTATATAGGCAATATCCATAACAGGAATGTGTTTTCTCTTCCTTCCATATGTTAACATCTCTAGATTATTTCAGAGCACAGTCACTTTAGAAAGAACTTTTCTGATCTCCTAAGTTCTTCTTCTAAAATTAAAACTTATTTTCTCTCTGTGGTTATATATACAGAGATTTATGTTCTCTTAACATTAATTTATTATTTTAATTTGAACATTTTTATTTAATATAATTAATTTAATATATTTTTTCATGGTTACATGATTCATGTTCTTTCCCTCCCTCTCCTCACCCCACCTCCTCCCATAGCCAATGAGCAATTCCACTGGCTTTTACATGTGTTGTTGATCAAGATCTATTTCAATATTATTGACATTTTCACTAAGGTGATCATTTAGAGTCTATATCCCCAATTATATCCCCTTCTACCCATGTGATCAAGCAGTTGTTTTTCTTCTGTGTTTCTATTCCCCCAGTTCTTCTTCTGAATGTAGATAGTGTTCTTTATCATGAGTCCTTCAGAAATGTTTTGGATCTTTGCATTGCTGCTAGTAGAGAAGTCCATTACATCCATTACAATCAATTACACCACAGTGTATCAGTCTCTGTGTATAATATTCTCCTGGTTCTGGACCTTTCACTCTGCATCAATTCCTGGAGGTCATTCCAGTTCACATGGAATTCTTCCAGTTCATTATTCCTTTGAGCACAATAGCATTTCATTACCAACAGATATCACAATTTGTTCAGCCATTCCCCAATCAAAGGGCATCCCCTCATTTTCCAATTTTGCCCACCTCAAAGATTGCGGTTATAAAAATCTTGGCACAAATCTTTTTCCTTATGACCTCTTTAGGGTATAAACCCAGCAGTTGTATGGTTGGATGAAAGGGCAGACAATCTTTTAATATCCTTTGGGGGAATAGTTCCAAATTGCCATCCAGAATGCTTGGATCAATTCACAACTCCACCAGCATTTTATTAATGTTCCAATTTTGTCACATCCCCTGAAACATTTATTAATTTCTTTAGCTGTCATGTTAGCCAATCTGCTACATGTGAAGTAGTACCTCAGAGTTGTTTTGATTTTCACTTCTGTAATTACAAGAGATTCAGAACATCTTTTCATGTGCTTTTTGAAAGTTTTGATTTTTTAATCTGAAAACTGCCTATTCATGTCCCTTGCCCAATGATCAATTGGAGGATGGCTTGATTGTTTGTATAATTGATTTACTTCCTTATATATTTAAGTAATTAGACCTTTCTTGGAGTTTTTTGTTATGAATGGTTTTTTTTCTCAATTTGTTGTTTCCTTTCTAATTTTGGTTGCATTGGTTTTGTTTGTACAAAACCTTTTTAATTTAATATAGTCAAAATTATTTATTTTACATTTTGTAATTTTTTCTAACTCTTGCTTATCTTAAAATCTTTTGTTTCAGGGGCAGCTGGGTAGCTCAGTGGATTGAGAGCCATGCCTAGAGATGGGAGGTCCTAGGTTCAAATCTGGCCTCAGTCACTTCCCAGCTGTGTGACCCTGGGCAAGTCACTTGATCCCCATTGCCTAGCCCTTACCACTCTTCTGCCTTAGAGCCAATACATAGTATTGACTCCAAGATGGAAGGTAAGGGTTTAAAAAAATCTTTCCTTTCCTAAAGATCTGACAAGTATATTATTCTGTGTTCACTTGATTTATTTAAAGTTTCATTCTTTATATTCAAGTCTCTCTATTCTATCTCAGAGCCCAAGGTCCACACTCTTCAATCTTCTGGAGTTCCAAGTCTAGTTGCTTTCAGGGATAAGCCCATGGTGATCTTAGTCAGCTCCCAAGGACCTAGAGATTGCCCCTCACTTGCTCTGATTCTGATGCACTGGCTCTGAGTCTGGCATTGTGGGTGGGATTGGGGAGGGTTGATCAGCTCACATTTTGGTTGGAGCTATTTCATCCCCTTATAGCACAGAAATGGCAAAATCCCACATACCTTCAATGTTGAGCCCTACTGTTGAGTCCCTTTTTCATCTGAAACTGGTGTTTTTTGTCTTTTTGAGGCACCATATATTGGTCAGTAGTAAGGAGAGGAAGATTCTGGCTTCTACACTGAAGTAATCTTAACCTGGAAGTCTCCTCTCTTACCTTTTAAATTAGACATCTTTAATATGAATAAGAATGGTGAAAAGTAGATAGATTATGAAGTTGGATAAAATGTTTGTCAGTTCATATTTTTGTTTCCTTTTTCTCCTCATGTATTTGTATAGCTTTCATACAAAGGCAGTAATTACCACAGGAAACCTGACATTAAGAAGGCAAGGTGGTTAAATTTAAGGGGCATATAATTAATATTTTCTAGTGATTAAAATAATTCTATACCATTTTACATTCAGATATAAGTAAAATAAGTAATTTTTTATATTTAGAAGAATCATTTGATACTATCTAGTTAAATCCTTTTAAGTAGGAAAAGGGGTTAATTTATAAAAGTTTAGACTGGATTATTTTAATATAGGGTTGCTAGGAATTTAATTTATTCCCAAGAGTTTTATCCCCATCTACACAAGTTATGAACTTGTATTTTTGTTCCATTTAACATCCAAACCTCTCAATAACATCTTAGGTCCTTGCAATATGCTTAATATTGCTTCTAACCTTATCACTTGACTAAAAACTATATTCTTGAAATGTCTATTTGTCAAATATCTTCTAAGAACAATGATTTATTCATAATCCTAATTCTTCTTGATATCACAGAAATATTTGATATATATATATATACATATATTTGTTTTATATATGCATATATGTGTACATATATATATGAAAAATATATATATATATAATTGATATATCTCCATGGATATCCTGTCTTCCTTTTTAGTGACATTTTACTCTTTGGACTTCTTTCTCTATTCTATATCTATTCTTTTTAATTCTCCTTATTTGCATTATCATCATTATCCTACCCTTTATCCCCACTAATGGTTATGTACTAGCTTTGGGACATCTTTTAGGTTTTTCTTTCCTCCCTTTAATTATTTTCTCTTAGTGATCTAATTATTTCTCAGAATTTCAATTATCATGTCCATGCAGTTGTCTTCTCTCCTAAACTCCAGTCCTATGTCACAAGTTGCCTCACACATCTTCACTTTTATATTTCATAGGTATTTCAAATTCAATAGTTCTAAAAGAAAAGCAGTATATTTTTCTCCCTACGTCCACCATACTATTTTATTTCTCTACTGTGTTCAGGGTGCCATCATCTTTTTGGTCTCAGGTCCATAACTTCAATATAATTATTCATTTTTCTCTCTTCTTCTATTAGTTATTCAGTTGCAAAACTGTTGGCTAGCCTGAAATATATCTTAATTTCATTCCACTTTCTCATCAGCTACACATCTTTCCCTATGTGATCTAATAATCATTAGAGAATTCATAATTTTATAGAGTTGCTCTTAGCACTGAAAGGCAAAGGTAATTGCCCAGGGTCATATAAGAAGTATATATGAGAGGAAAGATTTGAAATCAAATCATACTGATTCTAAAGTAGCTATCTATCTTCTATGCCACCAAGAAATAAAAAAGGACTAAAAAAAGACATAGCTCCAATGTTATATCTATATATGCACTTCTTTATAGGTAAAGAGATGAACAAACAAAAATTGAATAAACACTGATGAAGTTTGAAAAATTTATTTCTAATACTATTGCCGCTAATTATTTGTGTCTTTTATCAGTAGTTCCTCTAACTGTAGCTTGATTTCCTCTTTTTAAAAATGAGAATGTTTGGCTAACTGATCACAAGCAGGGTGTTTTTCAATTTGAAAATTCAGTAATTCTGATTCCAACATAAAAATGCATAAGCACATCATCATTTGTACTTTATTAGGACAACTGACAATTTTCTTGCACACAAGTTAAAATATAAAAATGTACATAAATTCACATGAATGGGGGTTTTCAAATTATTAGCATAGCTAATGGGAAGGTGTTAAGAGAATGGTGCTTTTATAAGTATAAAGGAGGGAAAGCAGATCAACAGAGAATCAAGTACCAGATAATTATAGGTATTTAAATTGAATCAGTTTAAAATATAGGAGAAAGAGTGAACCAGAGTGACTATGGTATGGTCCACAAAAACAAAACAAACAAAAATAAAACTTTGACTTGCATTATTAAAAAAATAAATAAAGTTCTAGTAGAGGCAGCTCTAAAAGATAATCTAATCTTACCTCCTTTTTATTAGGAAAGAGAACAAAGAACAATCAGTCTTTTCTTTGTCATACATTCATTCTCTGTCAGTCCCTTTTTTCACAGTGTTAGTCAATTGTTGCAAATAAGAATATTGAGTAAAGATGAAAATTAATATTTGATACTCTAAGTATCATTTTAATGCTATTAATTAAAATTCACCTTTGAGCAAAGGAAAAAGAAAATCCAGAGAAAAAAAACCCAGTCTCTCCTCTCTGCAATCTGCTCCAGCCCAGGAGCTCAAGCTTCTGGGAGAGAATGCAGCCTTATCAAAACCAAAACTAAAAACCAAATTAACCAATGATGCACAGACCAGAAAAGGAAAAGGATATTGTGGGAAATGTAGTCTCTATGGTTCAAGATTCTAAATAAATACATTCACCCCTGTGATCCTTTGAGAGATCAGTCTCCCCAATGAATCATGAAAGCATAACTAACCTATAACTAGAAATCAAGGTAAATATAAATATTAAAGTCTTTAAAGGGAAATTTCAATACTTTGCAGATAAGAGGAAAATAAAAAGGAAAAGGAAAATAACTGAAGACAACTGGGAATAGAACTTAAAAAGTAAGATAAGTCATCTGGAAACAGAAAACAATATCTTGAAAGCCAAAATTAATCAGCTTGAAAATGAGGCAAAGGAGATGAAAGATGATGCAAAGAAGATGAAAAATGATGCAAAGAAAATGAATGATGAAGCAAAGAATATGAAAAATGAGGCAATGGAGATGAAAGATGAGGCAAAGGATATGAAAGATTAGGCAAAGAAAATCAAAACAGAAGGAGAAGGATGACCAAAAATCCAGGGATAAAATCCAATCTTTAAGAACCAGAATACAACAACTAGAATTAAGTGACATCACAAGGCAGCTGGACACTATAAAAAAATGTAAAGAATGAAAAAAATTGAGGAAACTAGGAAGCACCTCAGTCACAAAACATAAGTTTTATAAAATCATACCAGGAGAGACAACTCAAGAATCATTGATCTACCAGAAGATCACGACAAAAGAAAAATCCTGGACATCATGATACAGGAAATTATCCAAGAAAATTGCCCTAATATTCTAGAATGAGGGGGAAAAGTAGAGATTGGGAGAATCCACAGATCACCTCCTGTACTTAATCCCCAACAACACTCAGGTATGTGATAGCCAAATTCAAGAACTATAAGACCAAGGAAAAAATATTACAAGCAGCTAAGAAGAAGTCATTCAGATACCATGAAACCACAGTGAGGATAACAGAAGATCTGACTGCGTCTACATTGAAGGAACAAAAGGCATGGAATATGATATTCTGGAAAACAAGGGAACTAGGTCTACAACCAAGATTTAATTACCCAGCAAAACTGTTCATATTCTTACAGGGGAAAGTATGGACATTTAATAAAATAGAAGAATTCCAAGCATTTGAAAAGAAAAGACAGGACCTGAACAAAAAATTTGAGGCCAAAGCACTGAACTCAAGAGAATTATCAAAAGGAAATTAAGAAAGAGGGAAAAAAGGAAAACAAAAGCAAAAAAAACTTTTTTAAAGGACCCAATAATTTAAAATGCTATGAATCCTTAAAAGTAAAGAGGTCACTGAAAATTGTTAAAAAATGTTATTATCACCTGGGCAACTAGTAGAATTACACTTATAGGGAACAGTGACAAATTGTATAGGATTAAATGCCAAGACATGAATATGTAAATAGATATATGTATGCATAGATAAATAAATACATATTTGTTATTATATTTATATACAACTGGAGCTAAAAAAAAAGAGATTAATAGTAAGAGAAATGAGAAAAGAAACAAAAGGGGGTAAAGTTATATGTCACAAAGAAGCTCGTCTCAGAAGGGGGGAGAAAATCAATATACTAGAAGGGTAAAGAGATTGTAGATAGGAAACATTCAACTCTTATGGTCACTGAAATTGATTCAAAGGGGGTAGGATAATCCAATCCATTGAGGCAGAGAATTGATTTGTGCCGAATAGGGAAGTAGAAGGGCAACAAATGGACTGGTGGGAAGAGAAGCAGTACAAAGGAGGGAAATGGTGGGAGTGTCATATAAAATGATTGATTGTAAAGAAAATTATAGGGGACTGAGAATGGAGTGGGGGTAAAAAGGGAAATAAAATAGGTGTGGGAATTATGGGGACTGATTAAAAACAAAACATTGGTATAGAAGGAAATAGTGAAAGAAGAAAAGGCAGGACTAGGAGTGGAAATGAAAATGCTGGGAAGTACACAGCTAGTAATCATAACTCTGAATGTGAATGGAATGAACTCACCCATAAAACGCAAGTGAATAGCAGAGTGAAGTAGAAACCAAAACCCTAATATTTGCTACAAGAAACATACATAAGGAAGGTAGACACATAGGGTAAAAGTAAGAGGATGGAGCCAAATATATTGGACATCAATTGATAAAAAGATGGCAAGAGTCACAATCATGATATCTGAAAAAGCCAAAGTAAAAATAGATCTAGTTAAGAGATAGGGAAGGCAATTACATCCTGATAAAAGGCAGTATAGACAATGAGGAAATATCAGTACTCAATATATCTTCACCAAATGGCATAGCTTCTAAATTTCTTTTATTTTTTTTGATCAATGAGTATTTTTAAATGTATTTTTTTCTTTTTTTAACAATATTTTATTTGATCATTTCCAAACATTATTCATCAGAGACAAAGATAATTTTCTTTTCTTCGCCACCACCTCTCCCATAGCCGACACGCGATTCCACTGGGTATAACATGTGTTCTTAATTCAAACCCATTTCCATGTTGTTGGTATTTGCATTAGAGTGTTCATTTAGAGTCTCTCCTCAGACATGCCCCCTAAATCCCGGTAGCCAAGCAGATGCTTTTCCTTGGTGTTTTTACTCTCACAGTTTGTCCTCTGCTTGTGGATAGTGTTTTTCTCCTAGATCCCTGCAGATTGTTCAGAGACATTGCATTGCCACTAATGGAGATGTCCATTACGTTCAATTGTACCACAGTGCATCAGTCTCTGTGTACAATGTTTTCCTGGTTCTGCTCCAATCACTCTGCATCACTTGCTGGAGGATGTTCCAGTCTCCATGGAATTCCTACACTTTATTATTCCTTTTATCACAATAGTATTCCATCACCAACATATACCACAATTTGTTCAGCCATTCTCCAATTGAATGGCATCACTTCATTTTCCAATTTCTGATTACCACAAAGAGTGCAGCTATGAATATTCTTATACAAGCCTTTTTCCTTATTATCTCTTTGGGGTACAAACCCAGCAGTGCTATGCCTGGATCAAAGGACAGATAGTCTTTTATTGCCCTTTGGGCATAGTTCCAAATTGCCCTCCAGAATGGTTGGATCAATTCACAACCCCACCAACAATGAATTAATGTCGCGACTTTGCCACATCCCCTCCAGCATTCACTATTTTCCTCTGCTGTTATGTTAGCCAATCTGCTAGGTGTGAAGTGATACCTAAGAGTGGTTTTGATTTGCATCTCTCTGATTATAAGAGATATGGAATATTTTTTCATATGCTTATTAATAGTTTTGATTTCTTTATCTGAAAACTGCCTATTCATGTCCCTTGCCCATTTATCAATTAGAGAATGGCTTGATTTTTTTTACAATTGATTTAGCTCTTTGTAAATTTGAGTAAGTAAACCTTTGTCAGAGGTTTTTATGAAGATTGTTTCCCAATTTGTTGCTTCACTTCTGATTTTAGTTACATTGGTTTTGTTTGTACAAAAGCTTTTTAATTTGATGTAATCAAAATTATTTATTTTACCTTTTGTGACTCTTTCTAAGTCTTGCTTGGTTATGAAGTCTTTTCCTTCCCAAAGGTCTGACATGTATACTATTCTGTGTTTGCCTAATTTACTTATATTTTCCTTCATTATGTTCAAGTCATTCACCCATTTTGAATTTATCTTGGTGTAGGGTGTGAGGTGTTGATCCAGACCTAATCTCTCCCACACTGTCTTCCAATTTTCCCAGCAGTTTTTATCAAATAGTGGATTTTTGTCCCAATAGCTGGGATCTTTGGGTTTGTCATATACTGTCTTGATGAGTTTGCTTGCCCCCAGTCTATTCCACTGATCCTCCTTTCTGTCTCTTAGCCAGTACCAAATTGTTTTGATGACTGCTGCTTTGTAATATAGTTTGAGGTCTGGGACTGCAAGGCTCACTTCCTTTGTATTTTTATATTATTTCCCTAGATATCCTTGATCCTTAGTTCTTCCAAATTAACTTTGATATGTTTTTTTCTAAATCAGTAAAGAAATTTTTTGGAAGTTCAATGGGTATGGCACTAAATAGATAAATAAGTTTGGGTAGGATGTTCATTTTTATTTTTTTGGCTCGTCCTACCCATGAGCAGTTAATGGTTTTTCCAATTGCTCAAGTCTAGTTTTAGTTGTGTGGAGAGTGTTTCGTAGTTGTGTTCATATAGTTCCTGTGTTTGTCTTGGGAGATAGATTCCTAGGTATTTTATTTTGCCTAAAGTGATTTTGAATGGATTTCTCTTTCTAGTTTTTGCTGCTGAGCTGTGTTGGAAATATATAGAAATCCTGATGACTTATGTGGGTTTATTTTGTATCCTGCAACTTTGCTAAAGTTGTTGATTATTTTGACTAGCTTTTTTGTTGATTTTGTAGGAATCTTTAAGTAGACCATCATATCATCTGCAAAGAGTGATAACTTGGTCTCCTCATTGCCAACTTTAATACCTTCAATATCTTTTCTTTCTCTAATTGCTACATCTAGTGTTTCTTATACAATGTTAAGTAATTGGGGTGATAATGGGCATCCTTGTTTCACTCCTGATGTTATTGGGAAGGCTTCTCGTTTATCCCCAATGCAGATGATATTAGCTGATGGTTTTAGATATACACTGTTTATTATTTTTAGGAACAACCTTTCTATTCCTATGCTTTCTATTTTTTTTTACAGGAATGGGTGTTGTATTTTATCAAAGGCTTTTTCTTCATCTATCGAGATAATCATGTGGTTCTTGTTGGTTTGCTTGTTGATGTGGTCAATTATGTGTTTGGTTTTCCTAATATTGAACCAGGCCTGCATCCCTGGTATAAATCCTACTTGATCATGGTGGATGACCCTTCTGATCACTTGCTGGAGTCTTTTTGCTAGTATACTATTAAAGATTTTTGCATCTATATTCATTAGGGAGATTGGTCTATAATTTTCTTTCTCTGTTTTTGACCTGCCTGGTTTTGGAATCAGAATCAGTACCATGTTTGTGTCATAAAAGGAATTTGGTAGAACTCCCTCTTTGCTTATTATTTCAAATAGTTTGTATAGTATTGGGATTAGCTGTTCTTTGAACATTTGATAGAATTCACTTGTGAATACATCAGGCCCTGGTGATCTTTTCTTAGGGAGTTCTTTAATGGTCCTTTGGATTTCATTTTCTGATATGGGATTATTAAAGAATTCTATTTCTTCTTCTATTAGTCTAGGCAGTTTATATTTTTGTAAATATTCATCCATATCACCTAGGTTGGTATATTTATTGCCATATAGTTGGGTAAAGTAGTTTTTAATGATTGCCTTAATTTCCTCTTCATTGGAGGTGAGCTCCCCCTTTTCATCCTTGATGATGTTAATTTGCCTTTCTTCCTTCCTTTTTTTAATTAGATTAATCAGTACTTTGTCTATTTTGTCCATTTTTTCAAAGTACCAGCTTCTAGTCTTGTTTATTAGTTCAATAGTTCTATCACTTTCAATTTTATTAATTTCTCCCTTAATTTTTAGGATCTCTAGTTTGGTTTTCTTCTGGGGGTTTTTAATGTATTTGCTCTCACATTTTTTGATTTGCATTTCCAATTCATTGATCTCTGCCCTCTCTAATTTGTTAATAAATGCATTCAAGGATATGAATTTTCCTCTAAGTACTGCTTTGGCTGCATCCCATAAGGTGTGCCCCCCCCCCCAGACAGAGAAGCTCCTCACTCACTCACTATCCCAGTGACTGCTCTGATACCCTACTCTGGTTTGGTGGGGGAGGTGGGGGGGTAAGAGTGGCTCAGTTCACGTTTTTGTGCAAGCTTTTCCTCCTTCTTATAGTGTAGAAATGTACAAACCCCAGGTACTTTCATTTCTGTTGGGTACTGGAGAGTCCCTCCGTTCTTCCAAAGGTAATTTTTATGCTCTTTTGAGGCAGTCTATTTCACTCGGTGCCGGGGAGAGGAAGCGATGCGGGTCTAGATTGCTGCCATGTTTACCCCAAAGTCTCCATGTTCGAAATCTTTTGATTGAATTTGCCTGTCAGCCTGCATTTCTGCTTTAATCTATTGTATAGTGACATTTTTTGTCTTAATATTGAAGATCAGAAAAATAAAATGTGCTAGGAGTATAAAGAGAAAGAGGTAATTCAGAATCTTAAATGTCTCTTATTGGGAAAAAAGCAGAAGACTTTCATGCATAGTAGTATTTGATCGAGAAAAAAAATAATGTATATTTATTTATTTTTAAATATTATTATTATTATTATTATTGGTGGGGTAGGGCAAGGTGAGGGATATTTATCTTGTGTTATTTTATTTTTTATGATTTTGTTGGATTTTTATTCTTAAAAAAAGGGAAAAAAAACCATATTTATTTGTTGCTGCTGTCTAGTTGCAGTAAACAGCCACTGTAACTAAGCAGGAAAAGGAAACAAAAAGGAAGGGGAAAAAAAGAAAAATTAAAATAAAGAAAATTAAAGATAAATTAAAAAAAATTCTCAGTATTTACCGTTAGTGGCCAAAAAGGCAGTACTACAAGAGTGAAGGATTAGGGGAGTGATTAGGGGTGGGTTTTGGGGGGTAAGGGGTATGGTTAGGGACTGCCAGAACCCATAAGGAATGATATGACTACAAAATCAGGCAGGCTCTGCAAGAGACCAAATTAAGGCAGGTTTGGTAAAGCAAGGAGAGGTAGGAATTAAAGCTGGGGTAGTTGAAAGAGGAAGGTTAGGAGAATACTAGCTGCTGAGCAAGTTAAAGGACTTCTCTTCTGTTCTTGAGCTTATAATCACTAGTAAACAACACTGAGGTAGATGCACAACAGGAAAAGCAGTGAAACATGGTCCAGGACTAGAAGAAGCACCAGTAGTCACCAGGAGGTGGGCAAACTGCAGGCAGAGGCACTAGGAGTCTGCCTATCAAACAGTGCAGCAGCCTGAGGTTGCCAGTTCTGCAAGCTAGTGGGGGGCTTGAAACAGTGGTGGAGGGCTGGAACTTGCTGTGGCTACAAGCCCCAACAGCTGCTTGAGGAAGTGGAGGGGGCAAGCTCAGCTTCATCTGGGATGCTGGCTTTAAAAAACAAAAGCTCTGAGTTTTAAAGTCTCTTCTGAAGTTGCCAATTGTAAAGATTAAAATGAATATTTGATACTCCATGTATTATTTTAATACAATTTATTAAAAATCAATTTAGAGCCAAGGGAAAGGTAACTCCAGAGAATAACTACAGCCTCACCTTGCTCCATGCCATTCCATCCTGCCAGAGAGCTTCCCAGAGAATGCAGACTCATCAAAAGTGAAACTAAAATCCAAATTAACCAATGACATACAGACAGGGAAATGAAAAGGTTATCATGGGAAATGAAGTCTCTAGGGTTCAAGATTCTAAATCAATACAGTTGCAAATAGGAACAGACAGTAATGTTAAAATAGGATTGTTAAATGGGAGGAGGGGGAAGGAAAGGGATTGGATAGAGTATCTTTTTACTGCTTGTAGTAGATCAGGCAGTTGCCTAATACGTTGTGGCTACTGAAGCTCCATGTAACTGTTTTAGACCTATGCAAGGATAACTGTTGGAGACAGATGTAAAAAACAAAAACAAAAATAAAACAAAACTTCTATTTAATAAATATTGGAAAAGGTTTAAGGAAAAGTAAGGAAAGGTAACAAAGGTTAAGGATAAGGATTGATTCCCTAGTCTTAAAGGAGTCTAAGCTTTGGCCCACACCACTAGCCTGCAAAGGCTTTCTTCCTTTTCAAGGAACTCAAGCTTCCTTAAAAACTTTCTTAAAACTATCGCTAAAAATCCAAGGTCTATACTAAATAAGTAATGCAAGTTACTAATCCTCTCATTCATATAAGTAAGTTTACTGTCTCCTTAGATCACTTTCAACTTTAAATCAGTACAATTATTCACTCTTTCTGCCCACTGCCAGCCCTTCCTGGCCTAGCTAGGCTTTTCATCCTAAGCAGACCTCAGAATGTCTTGGCTCTCTCAGCAGCCATACAGAGGAAAACCAGTACTTCTCTTTCTCTTTTCTGTTGGTTTCCCCCACAAACTTTTTCCAGATACTCTAAACTATTCTCCTCCTTAACCTGCCACTGAGTTTTTTCAGTGTTCTATGGAACAGAAACACCATCCTTCTCCTAGTGAGAAAACCTCCAGTTCCATTGACAGTTGGAAAAATCAACTGACTCAGGCTACCCAGGATTTCAAAAGGAACCCTTCCCAAGATTCTGTCTGCTCTTACAGAAACTTTACCCACTATTCTTTACCCTGTCCTTAGCTGCTAAGATCCCAATTATTTTAAATGCTCCTGATTAGCCCTCTGGCTTAATTAATCCTAATACAATATTATATTTCTTTTTTTTTCTATTCCAGTTTGGTCAGGAAATTGAAGGAGTATATGATCAAAGATGTCACTCAATGTTAACTTTAATATTAGGCAAGTGTTAATTATGGCAATTTAATAATAACTGAGGAAAATATAAGTTTTTCTAAAGTAGTAGGATGGCAAATGTTGTAGCCATTAATTCATAATAACTTCAACATGTTAGCATTTCTAGTACATATAATTTTGGTAGTTTGAATACTCTTCTTCCCAGATAGACCGAATTCCATCCACCCTTTAAGAAACATATTTCATTTGTTGCTGTAGGCATACAATTCTTTAATAGATGTTCACAGTTTGAAGATTTGTTTCTCTGAATTCAGTTCTTTGAGTCCTAAGATGAAGCATACAGTATGTAGCAGAGTCTATAATCAAGGTTAAAATGCCATAAATATATGGACTGCCTCTGTGATTTCTTTGGTTTAGGGAATTCTTACATAAGGAAGTTGTATCTACCAGTGTGGGTCATTATATGTTCTACAATTTCTAATCTTAGAAACTTACTTAGAGCACTGAGAATTTAAGTCGTTTATTCAAAATTACAGAGGAAGCAATTGTTATAAGCAGGCCTTAGACCCAGCTCTTTCTGGGGCTGAGAATGGCTCTCTATGCACAATATTATATTAGTTTATTAAGAGCTAATTATATGTTCATAATTTTGTTTTTCCTAAAATAATTTAGAAAGGACTGTGAAGTCTACATTTGATTGAGAAAAGCAGGGTAGATTCAGGAAAAGAATGGAGGGAGGAGAAAGAGAGAATATGTGCATTTATGAGACAGAGACTGAAAGGTTGGGCAAGCAAACGTTTTTTTTTTTATTTCCCCAACAGTTAAAAATCAATATTTTTGCTCAATTTTACTTTATCAAAAATATTACATTTTATAAACTTAATTAACTTATTTTATATTATATTACTCTACATATTTCAAATATTAGAATATTTGAGCTTCATTCAGTATATTTTATTTTTAAATGTGTTATACATTAAAAATCATAAATTCACATGTTGAATGTGTAATGCATATAAAGAAAATCTCCCAAAGAATATTTTGGTATATTAATTTATATCATACAAATACAAACATATGTGATATGTATCATTTTATATCATGTGTATTCACAAACAAATATTTTTGCCTTAATATTTATTCATCAACCAAATCTTGGAGGGGGGATTAAAAAGAAAAAAGACAACTTAAGAGTATTCTTTCAGGGAAGATAGAAGTAGAGCAAGGTGGAAATGGTGTCAGAATCTGGGAAAAAGTATCGAAGGTAATTTTCAGTTATTTCTCACCTCTTCTACAATTGTATCCATTTGTGCCCTCTTAAAAAGAATTTAAAACTATGTGCATAAGGATGTGTCCATACACTTCTACGGTAGAAACTCTTTAATGAGGGAAAATCATGTTTCTTTGAGCTTGCTAATGAAGCCACTTCGTTCATGTGTTCACATGAAATTGTTTCCTTCTGTTGAAGTATTGAAACTCACTTTGAGATGCATTTTAAGATGATAAGGGAATGCATTTATATCATTTAATTTGAACTATCACACTTCCCATTTCCTTCCTTCTCCAGAAATTCAGTACTATCTAGTATGGGATCCAAGAGAGAAAAAATGGTTAGTAGTAATGACATGGTACAGTTTCAGGAAAAAAAAAAAAAAAACTAGTACTGAAACACAAAGTTGAGGAGAAGAATCCCAGGAAAGCAGGACTATAGTCTTCTCTTTGCAGGGAATAGCTACTTAATACATTCATCTGCTTCATGATACCAGAGCAACTTCCAGGAAAAATAGGGCTCTAGGCAAAAGTATAATAGCTTAAATGAATGAAACACTAACCATAGAAATGTTTGCCTTCTACCAAGAATATTTGCATCCTGAGTCTATTCCCCAAGTCATGAATCCAAGTTCAGAACTCCCCAAGAATATCTGCATCTTCTTATGATTGGTAACACTGTTCTCAATGGGATTCAAACATCTGTGAGGACTGTCTGACAGATTTAGGGGATTTGCATTTCCTAGGCTCCCTAAATAATCTGAACACTCTATTTTACTGAATTGGCTATAGCCCCAAGAGAGAACTAGAGTTGGGAAAAATAAGATTGAACACTTTCTGAGAATCATAAGAGTAACTCTACCCAGAAGATATAGTGTAAGTCATCAGGATGAATATGAACATTGATTTGATCAGATTCTTTCTACTGTTTAAGGTTGTGAAGACTAAATTAACTCTCCCTTGCCCATTTATAGATTTAATCACCAGAAGCATATACACCCCAATTACACTTGAGTGGGGGGAATCTGTGACCCACATGTGTGATAGTGGGTGATGAATCAGAATTGCCTGACTGTCCCCTGGGCAGACCTAAGCAAAGCTTTTGCTGTAATTGGTACTTGTAATATGGAAGGAAGTCATAGGAAGAGATGGAAAAGAATGATCTTTAAAAATGCCAAGAAGTTCCTGTGAGAGTGCTTTTTGGTCTTTCATCTTCAACTTGACTTTGGAGGAGCTCTGACTAAGGATCTCAGACTGCTTCTACTTTCCTTAAAACTACCACATTGGATGAGTGAAAAAGGTTGACTCCTTTCCTGGACTTTCTGAAAGGACTAGATTCAGGAGAGATCTATCCTCTTGAGACAGACTTCCTGCATCCCCAGGTCCTTAGCTCAAGTTGAGGTACCTCTGGCTAAGGGCTAACTAGCCCTGTCTGGGTTGATCCAGGGGGCAGAGCATACTTAGTGCATAGGCTAGCTATCTTACCCTATCATCTCTCCAATTTTCTTACTTTAACTCTTTCTATATTTTATAAATTGTTAAAAATAAATCTCTTTGGAATTTGACAAAATTCCTGGTGACTCTATGCCTAAATAATCCAACCTTTTATATTAACCTCTTACATTTCTATCCCTTATAAGGTCAATGATTAATTGTCAATTACAATTGATTGTAAAGTTTTGAAGAGGTTCAGATTTTCTAATTGCTGTTATCAAAGTTTCCAGAGATCCAGGATCACCCGATCTTCATGTATTCTCATATATCATAATTTATGTCTCACAATGATAAAAGGAAGGGATTATAGGGACTTAAATTTTCTTTTCATTCTTCGTATATTCTTTGTGAAATGCATTTATAGTAGAGTGTTCTATTTAATAAAAGAGGAGAAAATTAAAATGGGATTTGAACTTAAATCAAATCTGCCTAAAATTGCTGGTAAAAATCACTCAAATGGAGGAATCCCATTTATTATGGGTGTAGCTTTTGTTCTTTTTTGTTTATGCCCTTACCTTCCATCTTAAAATTGACACTAAGTTTAGGTTCTAAGATAGAAGAGTGGTAAGAGGTAATAAACTGGTGGTAAGTGATTTAGCCATGGTCACACACCTAGGAAGTGTTTGAGGATAGATTTGAAACCTTGTTTCTATACATGATTACTTTATCCACTGAATCACTTGGCTTTTATAAGATATCTTTTTTTTTAATTAATGCAAACTTCTTTTGAAATATCACCCAATGCAAACAAATTCATTAAATAAAAATGTAGGAACTCAAAAGGAAATGGAAGGGTGAATAAGAATTAAGTTCTATGGAAAGTTGAAGAGTTTATATATATTATAGCATAATATATTATCTAAAAGTCTCATTTTCCTAAATATTATTCAATTAATTGGACAATAGTCTATAATTTGTATTTTAAAACATGGAGCAAATTAAATCATATGTCATCTTGAAAGGCTATTTAAACCCTAATATTATAATTCTAACTCCTTACACATAGAAAAATGTAAAATAAATAAATGTACAGGTATATCTGTTTGCTTCAAATATATTTAAATAACTATATTTTGTTTCTTGTGAAGAAAGATATCCATTCCTTTTATATTTATTCCACAAAATGTTGTCAATGAAGAATACAATTAATATCTTATCTCTCAAAAAGCTAAGAAAAAATCTCAAATTTCTTAATCAGTAATTTTGCTTTCCCTCCCTTTCCTTTCTATTTTCATGAGCTCATACCAAAATCTTTCATGAGTCTTTACATAGGTATCATACCTGATCTGTCTGCATGGAATTATATTATTGGAATTATACTAAGACATCAATTACTCTGTGAAATATGTTTATAACTAAGAATTTGAATTAGTCAAAAATCCATTTTTACTTTGCATATTGTTTCATCATAATGAGGCCATAAAAAGGCATTTTGGGTTTTCTTTTTCTATTTCCATTTTTATGTTTCTTTTTCATGTCAAATGTGATGGCTGAATTTTTTTTTAACTCTGGTTAATTCATCAGGAATGACTGGAAAGCCTCTATTACACTAAGTATCCACTTATTTCCTATGGGATATTATGCTCTTTTTCATTGAGTAAGTGATTTTTGGTTGTTAGCCTGGGTCCTTTGCCTTGAGGAATATCAGATTTAGTGCCCTCTGATCCTTTAATGTAGAAGCTCCTAAGTCCTATGTAATATTGATTTTGGTTTCATAATGTATGAATCATTTTATTTTTCTGGCTGCTTGTATTACTTTTTCCTTGACTGAGGATTTCTAGAATTTGACAATAATTGTCCTGGGACTTTTAGATTTAGGGTTTCTTTTAAGAGATGATAGGTATATTCTTTCAATATACATTGCCCTCTCTTGTTCAAGAAAATCAGTAAAGTTTTTCCCTGATAATTCTTTCAATATGTTGTCCAGTTTCTTTTTTGATGATGACTTTTAGGCAATCCAATGATTCTTAAATCATCACTTCTGGATCAGTTTTACAGGTGAATTATCAGTGAAAGATTTCAAATTTTCTTCTATTTGTTCATTCTTTTGAATTTGTTTTTATTGTTTTCTGCTGTCTCATGAAGTCATTAGATTCTATTTCTCCAGTTCTAATTCTTAGGGAGCCATTTTCTTCTTTAAGGTTTTGCAGTTCCTTTCTGAGGGAGTTAGTGTTCTGTTTGAGTCATTACATTTCCTTTTTTAAAGGAATTATTTTCTTTAGTAACTTTTTGTTCGAAGCTATGGATTTTTTCTATCATTTTCTTTTCTAATTTTCCTTCCAAGTTTCTTATTATTCATTTTCCTTCATTTTTTGGAACTCTTCCAGGGTCTGATTTTGGGCTGGGCATCCTTCACATTTTCCTTTGAAGCTTCACAGATTTCAATTTTTCTATCTTGACCTTGTAAAACCTTATATTTTGATCATCTCTCTTTTTGATATATTTTTCTTTGTATTTTTCTAATTTGAGGGTTATTTTTCACTTGATTTTGTCTATATTCTGAGGCTTACCTCCATTCCTGGGGTGAAGGGAGTACTGTCCTGCACTAGTACTATGCCTAGAGTCAGCTCAGCTATTTTGGTCTCAGAATGAGCACTTTGAATGAGTGCCCTAGTTGGTCTATAGTGTGGAGTTCATGATGTTTTCCTTAACTAGAGTTGGATTTTGCCCAATGAGAAAAAAATTGGTATTTTTGGGGCTTACTTACTTCCACTATTGCCTGTGTTTGGTTGGACATGGCCTTTCTTCTGCTTGGATTTTTCCAGTCAGTTTCCTTCCTCTGATGCCTGCTCTGTAATCTATTGTGTATTTGTATAAGATATTTTCTTTTTTACCTCTGCTCATAGACTTGTCAAAATACAGAATAATTGGCATATATATATATATATGTATATATATATTAGTGGAAAGGAAAGGAAAAACACAGTTTAAATTGACATTTCATGTGGGGAATCCAATGCTGATAACCTATAGTCACTTTAATTTTCTGGAGATATGTCATTTTAAGCCTCCATTGTTTCACCCTGGAAGCAAAACTATGACACATGTCTTACCCATCCTGAATTATACCTCCTTGGGATCATGAACATCTGATGACTTTTCATTATAATTTCTTAGTTTCTCTTTTTCTGAACACATCCTGATTTATTGACACAGATCTGATAATTTAGTTGATTATATATTGTGTGGATTTTCTTCAATTTAGATTTTGCTTGCAATGATTAACTTGGTTATAGTAGTACATAAGGAAATCCTTTTTCTAAGGGTGTGCTTCAGTTGCAATCAGTTGCAATCAGTTCTCTAAAGAAAATTATTTCATTTTCAGTTTGAGCATAAAGACCACAAAAGAAGCAAATGCTCATAATTAGGGCTGAATTAATTGGATGTATGCAAAACTTTTTTTTGGTACAACTAGTTGCTAAATATTTACTAGTACCATTTTGATTTCATCATTTTTCTGAAAATATGATTTGATAATAGATTTTTGTCTACATTCATTGAAAATCTACCAAATTGAAGAGGTTTTAGCTCAGATATAAGCTTAATTTTATTAATCTTCCTCAACATATTTTCTATAAGATCCCTTTACTAAGATGTCATCTATTTTCTCTTTTGAAAAGTTTACCCAATATTTCCTTAATCTGTGTCTTCTATCCCTCCAAACATGCAAGAATTAAATTAATATCCAGCAACTACAAGTATTAATTTTATAAAGTTTATTAATAATCACTTGAAGTGGAAGGAATAAAAAGGAAATAGAAGTAAAAAAACCTAATCTTTTAACAAAATTAAGATCCTGTGACTAAGTTCTCCTTGCCTGTTTAAAAAGCCCTCTCCACCAAAGCCCCAATAGGAAGATAAGAGACCAAGAGGTGAGGCTACACCAAATTTATAGCTTCCCTACATCAGCAAGTAATGTGAGGAGAGTAGGTTGCTGGGAATTGTACTTTTTAGGGTAGCAGATTCTAATTACACAATGCTCCCCTGTGATACTTGGGGAGACTAGCCTCCCCAGTGGATCATTTAAACATAACTATCTGATATCTCTAAAGATCCTCTAACTAAATGTGCATAAAATATTATACTTTCTAAGAGGAAACTACAATAGTTAGAGATGAGGGAAATAAAAGAGAGGGCAAAACCAATGTTTGAAGTACATTGACAAAAAGCCAATTAGGGGACTTTCTCCTTTGGCATAAGAGTTTACATTAAAAATAAATGTGTTCTATCCCCCCACAGTTCAATTTCCCTACATCCCACAGTTCATACTGGATCTTTGTGTGTGGTTTCTGCAGACATCTTCTAGTAGTTCACTTTCTTGATTTGGGGAGGTAGCAAGTTTCTAATGCTAAAATTACTCTCAAACAAGAAAAAAAATTATATAACTAGAGTTTTATGACAATTATACTATTCCCCTGGGGAGGATGTTGACATAAACACACAAATCACCCAGGGATACATGGCTGTTCTGATGTATGTGAATCAATTGTTAAAAGGATATATTAAAAAAAATTTAAAAACTGGAGAAGAAAAAAACAAAATTAAATTGTATATAAAAATTCTGAGTAGGTAAAATAAGTCTATAATAGGACTTAAGATCAGGGCCCAGTAAAGTGATTTATGTCCCACATTCCTGTAGGATCATTGCAGCAATATGCACTTACCAAAACAGCAGCCAGGACTACAGGAAATTGCCACATTTATGAAAGGCAGAATAGGGGCTGGAGTTTTTGTAGGATATAGGAAATAGCATACCCTGCTCTGATTTTACCTTTGCTCTCAGGGAGAGGGGAGCCATTATGATAGCCAAATTGAGGTACTATTCAGAATATGACATGAAGAAATCCTGTATGTGATGTCATCAAACAGCAGCTTCCTTAAACCCCAAAACAAGTCCTCTGTCTTGGTGCAGATTCTCATCAATACCACTGTGATTGTTTTATCTCCTTGACTTTGTGATTGTAGGCACTGTGTAGATTAACTTTGTGCTTCCTTGGCACTATATAATGGATCTATATAATAATTCTACTAGAATAATACACAATTATTAATCAAAGCCCCATAATATTTAATAATCAATGGCAGGTTTCCATAGTCTAAAGCTTTTATGTGTGCATCAATATTAGACCAAATGGATATTTTAAAATTATATTAGTGCAAAATAAAAAAGCATTAATACTTCTAATATGTGATTTAAGTACAAAAATGAGAGAAAGAAGAAAACAAATATTCTTTTGCATATACAAAGAAAAAATAATGAAATTTTAAAAAATCAAAAATATATAGTACACAGTTAGTGACTGTGAATCTTAAAAATTCTCAGACCCTACTTCAAATTTGGTTAAGACCAACAATGAAGGGACTTACTCAAGAATGTGAGAACTCTACTCCACCCATACTTAAGCATACTTTAGGGGAAGATAAAGTTGTAAACTCTTTACTGAACAATGAAAAAGTACTTAACTCATACTTATAGTGAAGCAAAAGCCATAAGCTAAGTCTATTTTTAGGAAGGTGCTAAATATGAATGTCGGGCAACTTGAAAACTTGTAAGGGACAAGCCTTAACAAAAGAGGTATGAGGTTTTAGTCTACTCAGGTGTGAATTACTCAAAAGTTTAGTCTACTCAGCTGTGAATTAAGAATGGTCAGTCCTTTGGAAAATGTCTACTGTGATTGGTAGATGTGAGAACTTAGGGGAGGTGACATAGGAGAAAATTCTCTTTAAAAGGAGCTGTCTGAACCAGTTCAGGGGAGTTCAGGAGGAATTCAGCCTTGGAAGCTGAAGTGGAGCTCAGGAGCTGAACTGGTGGGTCTCTCTGAACACTAGAATCTTGCTTGCGACAAATCTTGTGGTGAGTTGATAAAAGACTAATCTCTCTCTTAAGGCTTAGGCTGGACTAGGCTGGTCTACCCCTTTTATCATTATTTCCTCTTACTCTTTCTCTCCCTTTCATTAATCCTTTATTTGTATTAATTAAAATATCCATAAAACCCAGCAGACTTGGGTATATTTAATATTTGGGAATTTTCCCATGGTGACCACTTTATTTTGAATATAAAAATCAAGACACTGTCTTGAAACCATATTTTCGTGGTCACAGTTTAAGACCTCCACTCTTATCTGTAACAGTTTATGAAAACCACTCTTTAACTGTTACATGACACACTGCTTTTCTCTAAGGAGAGGCAGAGTACAAAGGTTTCTCACTCAAAAATGACATTCGTTTTGTTTTTTAACTTAACTATGATCCACAGTGTGAGTGTACATAAATTTCACTAAGAAAACAGCTTTATAAAAAATACCTATTAGTATAGCAACTAATGCACATTCAAAAAGTACCAAAATCCCCCAAATAATAATAGCACGTTTAAATGACATTAGCAAACAAACCTGCTATCATTAGGATTTACATGAGTCGCTATAGTCAGTAAAGCTATTGTATACTTGTCATAAGTTCTTCAAATCTAGCAAATCTTTCAACCTTGGATGAGATATTTTTAACAAAGTCTATTACTGTCATTATTTCAAAATTTGTCAGGAAAGCCCAGAAAAAACAGAAACCTCTATACTACTGATGAAAACCTTTTGGGTGCAAAATGTCACCAAGAATCTAGATCATTCTGGTGGAAGGTTGGAGTTAGCTGAAGAATTACAAATATAAAAAGCCATTCTGAAGCTACTATGTTTCATGACAAATGCTCCCTCTCATGGGTCATTAATGGGTACCATGCCCCCTAGGAAAAACTTTACCACTTCCTGATAAACCTCCCTCCTCTGCTATGAGACTGTAAAAGACTTAAAAAGCATGTCTTTATATGTACCATCCATTGCAATGTGGAGGCCAGGACTACAATAATGAAAAACACTTCAGATGTCCCATCCATTAATTTTTTATAAATGCAGAGGTGGGAAATATAATAACACTACAACACTTCATTTCAGCTATTAAATTGATCTTTTACCTCTTGTTACAAACAATTCACAGGTAGGCAAATGATTAGTCAGAGGTAGTGGTGCTACTAGATATCTAAAAAACATTTCTGAAGGCCCCTTAAAATTAACTTAAAATTGTAGGTCATTAAATTTTCCAAAGGTTGTATACAGTTTATAACCCATTTCATGGAGTCCATCCATCATCATCTATGTGGCAATTAACAAAGGAAAAAAACATAAAATGCCATTGAAGCAACATGTTACTTTGATGGATCTGGTGCCAAGCACAGCATTCATAAGAACCTGTGGTTTTACCATGTAAAAGAATTTGTGCAACTTGTTTGTGGACTTTTACAATGATATTTTCTGCAGTCCAGTCATATAGGGAGGTACAAATGAAGACAATGTAACAGCACATATAGCTAATGGCCAAAACAGAGTAACAGAAAGTGACATAATATAACAGAATATATTAGATTAGATTAATATGTGAACTTAATAAACAAAATTAAAAATTAAAATAAACAATCAGCAAATACAATATGTGTGATAATTGGAATATAGTCACTGAATTCAAGAATCCTTTTCTTCAATTCCAATAGACGCACTATAAACTTCTTCACTATTTGGAAGGGAACAAACTCAAACATTTAGCAATGGATTCTGAAAAGCTAAAATTTCACCTCCAGACTCTTTAAGATTCCTTCCCCTCCCAGTATCATCACCTATCTAGATTCATTTTGTCACACCTCTGGGATTCCCAAAGCCCACACTGGGCATAGTATAGACAAATTGCATATTGGATGTGTTGCAGAGACTGGGCAGGTCAAATGGCAAGAGACTGTAGGGAGATGAATCTCCCCTCTGAATTTCAGGATTATTTAAACTAATCACAAGGATCAGTGCACTCAGTAACAGTAGTAAGAAAAGATACCCCAAAATTTTGAGCTGTGTGAGCTCTGTAATCATCTCCCAGAATGGGAGGTATTTAAGATAGGCAGGAAATTGGGCCATGCTTGAAATTCTACTTCCTGTTTAAAAGGGTAACCTTCCTTCCCTTCTCCCCAGGGGTCAAAAATCCCAGGGGTCACACAGAGGAGTATGGAGGCCCTACTGGGTTAGTTTAAAATCAACCTGGGCAGCTGCTAATCTAGAAATCCTTTCAGATTCAAGCTACCACAGGCTTGAGATTATATGTGTGTGTCTGGGGGGGGGGGTGGAATTAAGAGGGTCTTCTTAGGTAAAAGTCTTTAAGAGATTGATTGGTCCCTAAAAGAAATACCTGGGCTTCCAAATCACTCAGTTGTTTGCAATGTAAGAGAAACAGAGGTTTATACTCTACCAGTCCCACAGAAAGTGTCTTGAAAGAAACCCTAGGTTGAGGAGCAGCAGGCTCATGGCAGGAGCAAGAGTAGGAACAGGAGCAGGAACAGGAGCAGGAACAGGAACAGGAACAGGAGCAGGAACAGGAACAGGAACAGGAACAGGAACAGGAACAGGAACAGGAACAGGAACAGGAACAGGAACAGGAACAGGAGCACCAACAATGGGCAGTAGAGACTTCAGGCTTAGTAAGGACCACCCAGGCAGTAGAGAGGTAGGCAGAAGCAGCAGCAGTTGGAGTTCCCCAGAGTGAGAGGGCAAGAAAAATGTGGCAGGAGAAATGTGAATTCTTTTCAAACTAATTTACTGATCAAGAATTAAGGGTTTTAAATCCCACTTCTGGTTGCTATATAATGTAGGTATTAAATTAATATATAGCAACTCCGATTATTAATTTTAGAAAGTTTATTAATAATCATTTGAATTAGAAGGAATAAAAAGGAAATAGAAGTAAAAATCCCTAATTATTTAACAAAATTAAGACCAAGTGACTACGTTCTCTTTGCTTGTCTAAAAAGCCCACTCCACCAAAGTCCCAATAGGAAGACAAAAGAGTGAGAGGCAATGCTACACCAAATTTATATCTTCCCTGTGTCAGTACATCACATGAGGAGAGTGGGGTGTGGGAATTGTAGCTTTTAGGGTAATAGATTCTAATTAAACAACATCAATTCATGTGTCTCCCAAAGTTTAAGCAAATAAACAATTTTTCATATTACATAAAGTGCTGTCCTTTGTCCTATTTTGACGATTATATACATTTTCTAATTATTGTTTTTCATAATATGCATCTAGTGTGTTTAAGTAATAAGTTTTATTTTTAAAGACTATATAATATAATATCTCTGATGAGGAATTATTTCCACAGGAATAAATCACTTGATCCATATAACATAATTGTTCCTTTCAGTTGTGAATCTTAAAAACTAGTCACACTGTACCTTAGAAGATTTGGTTTAGCTATTCTCTTATTGTAACAATGGAGATACTTGGTCTAACAAGAATCGAGACTGTGTTGGGAACTTTTAAAATTATTCCACCCTACTCAGATAGTGCCTTAGGGGAAGATAAAGTTGTAAACTCCTGATTGAACAATGAAAGTCCCTAACTCATACCTTATAGTAAAGCTAGAATCTTAAGATAGGTCTACTTTTAGAGCTAATACAAAAAGGTGTTAAGTACCTGTAAAGGTTAAATTAGTACCTAAAAAGGTCAAGTAACTTACAAAAGGCAAGCTTAACAAAGAGGTTTGAAGTACTCAGAAGATGTAATCTAACCAGAGAAGATCAGAACCAAAGAAGGTGAGAACTAAGAATGGGCAGTCTTGGGAAAAAACATCTACTATGATTGGTAGACATGAAAATTTAGGGAAGGTGACATAGAAAATTTTTTTTCAAAAGGAAGGGGAAAAAAGTCAGGAGGCAATTGAATTGAGTTCAGAATTGAGTTAGATTCTGAACTGAGTTCAAGAAATAGTTTTCAGTGGAAGACTGGAACCCAGCTTGGAGATGATTTCATGGTGAGTAATAAGACTGACTCCTCTTTCCCTTAGGCTCAGGGAGACCACTTTGGCCAAGGCCTTTAACTTCTTGGCTCAGCCTGAGCCAGACGATTTTGATTAATTCTCTCTCCCCCCCCTCTCTCTCTGTCTGCTTCACTTAATTCCTTCATTTATATTAATTAAAATCCATACATCCCCATCTAACTTGGGCATTTTTATATTTGGGAATTTCCCATGGTGACAACTTATTTAGATTTTAAGTCAAAACACTAAAATTATCCAAACACAGTACCACAATATGTTGTCATTATTTTTACTGATTTTATTCTTGTCCTGAGGTGAATAATGGTTGCAGAAATGGACCATGAGCCTAGGAGAGTAGAGGGACTTATTAATTCATATAAAAGAGCAAATAGGAAGAAATTATAACACACTTTTAGTAACTCCCTTGACTGAATTGTAGCAGTCAGGTATTTTAATTGTAAGGAGAAACTCTGTCAGTCCTGCTTGTTTATACAAATAGAGAAGTAAAAACCAAATGTATATTCCTTAAAGAGTTGAATATCCTATAGAAGAATAATCATTTTTTGAAAGAAATTCTAAAATTAGATGTGACTTCATTAGTATGTCAGGCCATGTCATTCTTCAGAAGAGAAAATAGAATTTACATTATTCCCAGGTCATATCAAAAATTACACACTGGGCATGCTTGGAGCTAAAATGGTGAAGTAAAGGAAACTCATCATCCCCTATTCCTCCATACACACACAAAAAGAAAATAAATTGCCTCAGAAAAAGGCAATCAAGAAGAAATGTATCACTGAGTTAAGAAAAGAGAGCAAGTAGACCAGACAGCACAGCATCTAAGGGAACAGACAGAACTTGGATTAGCCCAACATGTTGTGACTCTACCAGAGAAAATCTGGCAGCAGAAAAAAAAATGAGCTCATGAGCTCAACCTGAGCCATTCCACAAATGTACAGAAGCCAGAGATGGCAGGAATAAGCCCAGTTTAAGCTACTTGACATAAGCAGCAAAGTCTGAGAGGTCCTTAAGCCTACAAACTCTCAAATGACAGTAGTGATCATGGTGGTAAAGCAACAGGTTCTATGTGGGAAAAACAATTGCCCAACCTAAGCCACCCAACAGAAACAGTAAAGGACAAGGGCAAGAACCTCCACACTCCCACATGGCAATAGAGTATATAAGGCAACAAAGCAGAGTGGGAAATTTTTACACCACAAGGATAGGAAAGGTTGATGTTGGAGGAAACCTACATACTCCCATATGCCTACAGAGCACCTGAGGCAGTGTAGCAGCAGAGCAGGCTACTGGCCCAGACTAAGACATTAAAATGGTTAGTGAACTGCAGAAGCCTATTCACCCCCACATGGTAGCAGAGTACCTGGGGCAGTGAAGTTGAAGGAATTAGAGCATATCTCAAGGGACCAATAAAGCCCAAGCCATTTGGCAAAGTCAAGGAAGCAGGAGAGTGTGGATCAGCCTAGCCCACAAAATGACAGGGGAAATGGGAACATAGGGTATATTATCCAGCTGTACAAAACAGTTACAAACCTGTCCCCAAAAGCCACTATTGTCATAACAGAAACCTTATAAAAAAAAAAAAGGAAGTCTGGGATTAACACAAGTACTAGAGAAAGTACTCTGTGAGCTAGAATTAGTGTTCCCTCTAGCCCAAGAAAAGAACATAAACAGATAGATAAGGTAATGGGAAGAAAAAAAAACCCTAGAAAATAGAAAAATAGACAAGGGAAAAAATTGATCTTAGGGGAAAAAACACCTTATTTTTTTGAGAAGGAAGACCAAAATATGAACTCAGAAGAGGACAACAATGCAAAAAAAGAAACATGTGAAGACAAAAAAAAAGTTGCTGTTGTTGTCGTTTTGTTTTTATTACACAGATACTATGTTTTATTTATTTATTTTTTAATTTGGAAAATTTTATTTGATTACTTAATTTAGAATATTTTCCATAGTGATAAGATTCATTTTCTTTCCCTCCACTCACCCTATTCTCACATGGCCAACACAAAATTCCACTGTATTTTACATGAGTCATTGACCAAGACCTATGACCATGTATTGATAGTTGCACTAGGGTGTTCATTTAGAGTCTATAGCCCTAATCATATCCCCTTCTACCAATATGATCAAGCAGTTGCTTTCCCACTCTGTTCTATTCCCACAGTACTTCCTCTGAATGTGGATAGGGTTCTTTCTCATAAATCCCTCCGAATTGTCCTGGATCATTGCATTGTTGCCATAGAGAAGTCCATTACATTTGATTATACCACAGTTTCTCAGTCTCTGTGCATTATGATCTCCTGGATCTACTCCTTTCACTTTGCATCAGTTCCTGGAGGTTGTTCCAATTCAAACGGAATTCCTCCAGGTCATTATTCCTTTGAGCAAAATACTATTCCATCATCAACATATATCACAATTTTTTCAGCCCTTCTCCAATTGGAGGGCACCCCCTCACTTTCCAGTATTTTGCCACCACAAAGAGTAAGGCTGTAAATATTCTTCTACAAGTCTTTTTTTCTTATGATCTCTTTGAGGTATAAACCCAGCAGTGGTATGGCTGGATCAAAGGGCAGACAGTCTTTCAAAGACCTTTGGGAATAATTCCCAATTGCCATCCAGAATGGTTAGATCAATTCACAACTCCACAAGTAATTTATTAATGTTCCAATTTTGGCACATACCCTCCAGCCTTCATTACTCTCCTTTGCTGTCATCTTAGTCAATCTGCTAGGTGTGAGGTGGTACATCAGAGTTGTTTTGATTTTCATTTCTCTAAAAATAAGAGCTTCAGAACACTTTTTCCTGTCCTTATTGAAAGTTTTGATTTCTTTATCTGAAAATTAGGCAATTAATGTCCCTTTCCCATTTATCAATTGGGGAATGTCTTGGTTTTGTTTTTGTTTTTTACAAATGATTGTCAGAGATATTTTATTAAAATATTTTTTCCAATTTGTTGCTTCCCTTCTAATTTTGGTTGTATTAGTTTTGTTTGTAGAAAAAAACTTATTAATTTAATGTATTTAAAGTTTTTTTTTAATATTTTGTAATATTTTCTAACTGTTGCTTGGGCTTAAAAGTATTCCTTTCCAAAAGATCTGACAAATATGCTATTCTGTGTTCAAATAATTTACTTATAGTTTCCTTCTTTATATTCAAGTCATTCAACCATTCTGAATTCATTTTGGTTTAGGATGTGTGAAATGTTGATCTAAACCTAATCTCTCCCATACTATTTTCCAATTTTCCCAGCAGTTTTTGTCAAATACTGGTTTGTTCCCCAAAGCTTGGTTCTTTTGGTTTATTATACACTGTCTTACTAAGGTCATTTACGCCAAGACTATTCCACTTATCCTCCTTTCTGTCTCTTAGCCAGCACCATATTGTTTTGATGACAATAATTATATATTACAGTTTAAGATCTGGTACTCCTTGGTCCCCCTTCTTCACAATTTGTCCCATTATATCCCTTGATATTTTTGTTCTTTTGCTCTTCCAAATGAACTTTTTTATAGCTTTTTCTAATTCAGTAAATGTTTCTTGGTAGTTTGATAGGTATGGCACTAAATAAGTAACTTCATTTGGGTAAGATCATCATTTTGATTATGATAGCTCATCCTACCCATGAGCAATTAATCCACTTCCAAATGTTTAGATCGAGTTTTAATTGAGTGGAAAGTGTTTTGTAGTTTTATTCATATAATTCCTGTTTTTTGTCTTGTCATATAGATTCCTAAGTATTTTATATTGCTTAGGGTGATTTTAAATTGAATTTCTCTTTCTAACTGGCTGATGAGATGTGTTGAAAATAGATAGAAATGCTGATTGTTTATCTGGGTTTATTTTGTATCCTGCAGCTTTCCTAAAGTTGTTGATTATTTATCTTCACTAGCTTTTTAGTTGATTCTCTAGGATTCTTTAAGTAGACCATCATATCATCTGCAAAGAGTGATACCTTGAACTCCTCATTGCCTATTTTAATACCTTCAATTTAGTTATCTTCTCTGATTGCTATTGCTAATGTTTCTAGTACAATGTCAAATAATAGAAGTCATAATGGGTATACTTATTTCACTCCTGATCTTATTGGGAATGCTTCTAATTTTTCCCCATTGCAGATGATGTTTTCTGATGTTTACATATATATAGTATAGTATAGTATAGTATAGTATAGTATAGTATAGTATAGTATAGTATAGTATAGTATAGTATAGTATAGTATAGTATAGTATAGTATAGTATAGTATAGTATAGTATAGTATAGTAGTAGTCTCTCGGTAACCAAGGATGACTATTGTCTTTGTGTGTTTTTGTGCACAAAGACACTTGTGCATGAAGATTTAAGTGGAAAAGTCGATGCTCAGAGACAGTCCCGCTCTCTCGGCATTGGAAGCCTGGGTCCAGTGGCACAAAAAGGTGTTACATCTGGAGACTTCCTAAGTTGCATTGGATGGCCATGTTGTCTTTTGTGCTCCAACATGCCCTAAGCACTCCAAAGTGCCTTGCTGTGTCGCCATCTCAGCCATTGAATCTTCTTATTGGTTTCTTCTGCTTTTCTGCCGAAACAGTCTTCACATGCTGGGTGAGCAAAACCCTAGTTCACCAGGGGTCCACGATGACCTGATGGCTACCCTCACAAAGTTTATCTGACCTGTTGAAGCCATTGCCTGGGGTGTGTGAATTTTAAAAGTCTCCATCTTGGTCTAGCACCCAAAAATTGTGCACGGCCTAAATTTCCACCATTACAGGTGTGGCCGCTGCCACATGCTAGCAGCTACTAGGAACCACAAGTGAGAGCTGGGTGTCAGGTGAGGGTTAGAGGCTGGAGAGCTGCCCTAGGATGGCATGACAAGCCCTCCATACCAAAGATATTATTCCTCCCTGAGCACCCCATACAACCCTATATAAACATCAGAAAACATCATATATATATATATATATGTACTGTTTATTATTTTTAGGAAAAGCCCCTCTATTCCTATACTTTTTAGTATTTACAATAGGAATGAGTATTGTATTTTTTCAAAGGCTTTTTCTCATTTTATTGAGATAATCATGTGATTTTTTTTTGGTTTTCTTTTTGATATGGTCAATTATATGAATGGTTCTCCTAATATTGAACCAACCTTGCATTTCTGGTGCAAAACCCACATGATCATAATGAATAGCCCTTGTGATCAATTGCTAGAGTCTTTTTTGCTGGTATTCTATTTAAGATTTTTGCATCTATGTTCATTAAGGGGATTGGTCTATAGTTTTATTTCTCTTTTTTTATCTATCTGGCTTTGTAATCAGTACCATATTTGTATCATAAAATGAATTTGGTTAAACTCCCTCTTTGGTTATTATCTTAAATAATTTGTATGGTATTGGGATTCCTTGCTCTTTGAATATTTGATAGAATTCACTTGTTAAACCATCTAGTCCTGGGGATTTTTTCTTTGGGAGCTTTTTGATGGCTTGTTCAGTTTCTTTTTCTGATATGGGAATATTTAAGTTTATTTTTCTTCTGCTGATCTAGGAAATTTATTTTTTGGTAAATATTCATCCATATCTCCAATATTGTCATATTTCTAATTAGGAAAAATAATTTTAACAATTGCCTTAATTTCTTCTTCATTACATGAAGGTCTCCTTTTTTATCTTTGATACTCTTAATTTGGTTTTCTTCTTTCCTTTTTTATTAGATTGACCAGTACTTGTCTATTATATTTGTTTTTTCAAGGTATCATCTTCTAGTCTTATTTATTAATTCAAATACATCTTTTACTTTTAGTTTTATTATTTTTTCTATTAATGTTTTAGATCTCAAATTGATTTTTCATCTGAGGATTTTTTATTTGTTCACTTTCAATTTTTTTATTGGCATGCTCAATTCACTGACCTCTGACTTCCCTAATTTGTTACTATCTGCCTTCAAGTATATAAATTATTTTCTGAGTAATGCTTTGGCTGCATCCCATTATTTTTGAAAGTATGTCTTATCATTGTTATTCTCTTCGATTAAATTATTAATTGTTTCTATGATTCATTCTTTAAACAATTTTTGAGAATCATATAATTTAATTTATAATTAATTTTTATTTGCTTCTCCATATACCTTACTAATTATTATTTTATTGCATTATTATCTGAAAAGTTTTCCTTTATTATTTCTGCTTTTTCTCACTTGTTTGCCATGATTTTATGCCCTACTACATGGTCAATCTTTGTGAACTTACCATGTGCTGCTGAAAAGATAGTGTATTTCTTTTTGTTCCTATTTATTTTTCTCCACATATCTATTAACACTAATTTTCCTAACATTTCATTCACAGCTCTTATCTATTTCTTATTTATTTATTTATTTATTTATTTTTGTTTCATTTATCTAGATTGATAGAGGAAGGTTCAGGTCTCCCACTAGTATAGTTTTACTATCTATTTTGTCCTTGACTGCCACTAGTTTCTCTTTTAGAAATGTGCATGCTATATTATTTGGTGCATGCATGTTGAGTGCTGATATTTCCTCATTGTCTATACTGCCTTTTATCAGAGTGTAATTAACTTCTCTATCTCTTTTAAATAGTTACATTTTTACTTTGACTTTCTCAGATATCATGAATGCAATTCATGCCTTCTTTTCCTCAGTTGATGTCCAATTGATTTTGCTCCAGCCTTTTACCTTTACCCTGTGTTTGTGTACCTCATGTGTGTTTCTTTTAGGCAACATATGGTAGGGTTTTTGTTTCTGATCCACTCTGCTTTTCCCTTCCATTTTATGGATAAATTTTTCCTCTTCACATTCAGAGTTATGATTACCCCTTGTGCATAGCCCAGCATTTTGATTTCTTCTCCTAGTTATGCCTTTTTTCTTTGAGTATTAAATTCTATACCAGTGTTTTTTTTAATTAGTCCCCCTAATTCCTACCCTTATTTTACTTCTCTTTCTCTTCCCTCCCTTTTTATTTCCTTCTTATTATTCGTAATGGTCTTTTAAAAATACCTCCCCACCTTCTCCCTCTTTTGTATTGCTTCCATCCCCACCAATCCATTTGTTACCCTTTTACTTCTCAGTGGGGAATGATTCAATTCTTTGCCCCAATGTATCTGATGGTTCTTCCTTCTTTAAGTCAATTTCAATCTAGGTAAGAATTAAGAATTTCTGGTATACAACCTCTTTACCCTTCCAGTGTATTAGTGTTTTCCCTTTCTTGTGCCATGTGCTTCTTTATGTAATATAAATGTATCCCATTTTGTCTCTTTTCCCATTCCTCTTAGTATTAACCTCTTTTTATTACTTCTATTTTCATATATATTTATACATACACATATCTATACACACATATATTATGTGTACATATATATATGTATATAGTATATCTTCTTATTTTGTCCCATACGATTTGTCACTGTTCACTCTAAGTATAATTCTTCTAGCTACCCAGGTGATAGTAACAATTTTTAAGAGTTACCAATATCATCTTTTCTTATAGGAATATGAGTAATTTGAAGTTATCGAATCCCTTAATTTTTTTTTTTGTTTTTTTTCCCCTTTATTAATTACCTTTTTGTGATTCTCTTGAGTTCTGTGTTTGGGCATCAAGTTTTCTGTTTAACTCCAGTCTATTCTTTATGAATGCTTTGAAGTCTTCTATTTTATTAAATGACCATAATTTCCCCTACAAGAATATAGTCAGTTTTGCTGAGGAGTTGATTCTTAGTTGTAGACCACTTTTCTTTGCTTTCCAGAAATTCATATTCCATGCCTTCCAGTCCTTCAGAGTAGATGCAGCCAGATCCTGTTATCCTAACTGTGGATCCATGGTATCTGAATGATGCCTTCTTAGCACCTTGTAATAATTCTTTCTTGGTCTGGTAGTTAGTGAATTTGGCTACAACATTTCTGGGCATTGTCAGTTGTGAATTAAATGCAGGAGGTGACCTGTGGATTTTTTCAATATCTACTTTTCCTTCTCTTTTTAGAATTTTGAGGCAGTTTTCTTGGTTAATTTCCTGTAGAATGATGTCCATTTTTTTTTTGGTCATAATCATCCAGTAGTCCAATAATTCTAAAATGATCTCTCCTTTATCTGTTTTCAAGGTATGCAGTTTTTGTCAATGAGGTGTTTCATATTTTCCTCAATTTTTTCATTCTTTTGATTTTATTTTATAGACTCTTGTGGCCTTGTGAAGTCATTTCCTTCTAGTTATTGGATTCTAATTTTTAAAGACTGAATTAAGTCCCTAAAATTTTGTTCATCCTTTTATTTTTGGTCCGATTTTCTTTGTAGGTTATCTTTCAACTTCTTTGCCTTTTTTTCTAGTTGGTCAATTCTGGTTTTCAAGACACTATTTTCTGTTTCCAGATGACTTATTTTGCTTTAAAAGTTATTTTTCCAATTGTCTTCAGCCTCTTTTAATTTTTTAAATAGTAGTTTGAGTTCTTCCAAAACCTGTTTTCACTTTGTTGAAATGTCCGTGGTTTTCCTTGATGTTCCTTGGTCATACTCTGTTCCATTTGCTCTTTGTTCATTAGCTGGATAGAATCTATAGACTGAAATTTTGTTTTTCTTTTTCTGTTGTTTACTCATATTTTTTCCTCCACCCCATCATTGGCTGTAATCTTGCTCTTCTGATTTTTTCCTGAATATGTGGGTTTGGCTATTTGTTCCTGAAGGGGCTTTTCCACTGATCTTCTTATTGACTAGGTTAGGTTGATTGTATTAATGAGCCTTTGATGTCAGATCTTCTCCACCTGGCAGCATAAGCTGAAGATGTTTGTAAAGTGTGGAGGCTAAAGGGTATTCTTTATCTGGGTATTCCTTAGTGGGTGCAGCCTTTACCCTCATAGCTTAATCAGCAAGGCTCTCATTACAGTACATGGGGGAAGTGTGTTTGAGATTTAGCTTCCCTGACCTATGAAAGCTTCTTATCTGCCCTATTGATAAGTTTAAGCCAGAGTTGATTTGATCTTTGGAGCTGGAATTTCCCTGAGGCCAAAACCTTGAGAAAGGGTTTAGGGGTAATATGGAGTATTTTGGCTATAACTAGACTACCCTCTCTGTGCTTCTCCTACAGCTGCCTCCCTGCCATTTGAGTTCAATGACCTGACTCTGGCACAGTTGTGCCAGCGAGGAGTTCCCTCCAGACCAGTGCCCTTGCCCACACAAGCAAGGGTCTAGGGACTGCTGGAGACTCAGCACAGTAGGGGGGAAGGGTTTTGGGACCTTTCTTCTTCCTTTCCTTTGCACTGGAGAATTCAAGAACTCAGGTTTTTTGGTTGGTTTTATTTATTCGTTTGTTTGTTTGTTTTTGCACATCTTTTTGGTTGAATTTTGTAAGAGAGTCCACCAGCACTGTCCTGTTGTTTGATTTGGTTTTCTCTCTGTTGATTGGTGTGGAAGGATTTTGAAAGAGGTCTACATTTTGCTGTTTCTATGTGGCCATCTTCCCAGAATAGCTCCAAAAACTTTTTAAAGTATTTCAGACTAAAAAAGAATCCCTGGAACAACATGAAAAGAAAATTTAAAAACAAGTAATAATAGAACTGACAGAAAAATTCAACAACTGGGAAAAAAGATTTATAAAAGAAATCAACTTCATAAAAACTAGTATAAGCCAAAAGGAAATGCAAGCAAAAAATAGATTAAAGAAAACAATCCCAAAGGAAATTAATGTCCAAAACAGAAATGGAGGCACACACACACACACACACACACACACACACACACACACACACACACACAAAACCCAACAACTCTAAATATTTTAGGAATGGCCACATGAAAAAGAATACAAAAAACATAAGGGAGAAAATAACACTCTAAATTTTAGAATTGGACAAATATAAGCTAATGAATGAAAAAGACTTCCAAAAATAATAATAATAAAGTTTTAATGAAAAATACAAAAACTCTAAAATAAACAACTTACCTGGTAATTTGATCCAGGAGAGATCATTTAACAATCCTCAGAAAGAGTCAGAACAGCATATTATGATAAATAATCAGGAAAAATTGTCCTGATTTCCTCAAGCAAGAAGATACAAAATGAAACATTACTAGTAAGCACCTCAAACTTTGCTCTTAGAAGTTGATGAATCCAAAGAAAAATAAATAAGATAAAAGTTAAGATTTTAAGTAGACCTTTAGAAAAGTTTGATATGATAGACCTCTGAAGAAAAGAGAATGGGGATAGAAAGGATAATCTCAGCTTCTCAAAAACTGAACATAAAAGAGAGCATAAAAACCTCACAACCAAATATATAAAAGTGGAAATATTGAATATATCCATTTCTAGACAATAATGAAACAAAAATTACATTCAATAAAAGGCAGTAAAAAATACTAAAAATTAATTGGAAAATAAAAGATAACTTCCTAAAAATGATAGAAATAATCATCAATTCCATTAAAGAAAATGACAAGTAGGAGACAACATACCAAAAATATAGGAATTATATAAAGCTGTACTGAGAAGAAAATTTATATCTCTAAATTTCTTACATCAATAAATTAGAAAAAGAGATCATTGAATTAGGAATAAATTAAGAAACAAACAAGCTAGAAAAAGAAACAGAGCACCTCCAAATTTATGCCATTTTGAAAGTACTGAAATCAAAATAAAGATTAATAAAACAAAAAGCAAGAAAACCAACTGAAATAAAAAAGACAAAAATATTCCTAATTGTTGGTTATCTTAATTTAAAAAAATAAAACAAAGTTATCAAAATAAAAAAAAATGAAACAGGGAAAATCAGAATCAATTAAATAGAAATTAAAGTTATTATTGGAAGTTATTTTTCCCAATGTTGTACAACTAAATATGATAAAAGAAATGAACAAGTGAATCTTTACAAAAATATTAACTACTCACATTAACAAACAAGAAAAGAGAATACTTAATCCCATCACAGAAAAATAATTTGAACCAATCATCAAAGAAAAGAAGCCTCAGGAGCAGACAGGTTTACAAGTGAATTCTCCTTAATAATGAAAGAACAACTAACTCTAATACTGTATTTGGAAAAATAAGGGAAGAGATAATTCTTCCAAAGTCACTTATAACGTAAATATAGTGCTGATTCCTAAATCAAAAAGAGATAAAACAGAGAAAGAAATCTACAGAAATATATCCCTAATAAACATTGATGTAAACTTTTTAAATAAAAGAGGAGCAAAGAGATTACCGTACTATATCACAAAGATTGTACACATGGTTCAAAATTAGCAAAACCATCATCATAACTGACCACACCAGTAGCAAAATCAATAGAAACTGTTTTTATTTAGATACAGACAAAATAAAATACCCATCCCTTATTTAAAATATATATTAGTAAACCTTTGAATAAATGGAACCTTACCTAAAGTGATAAAATGGTATCTATTAAAACCATCAGCAAGAATTATCTGTTAATGGGGAGTTAACTAAAATGCTTTTCAATGAGATCAGGAGTAAGACAGCTTCTAGCTTCCCACTGTGACCATTTAAGAGGAGTAAGGCAAGGTAGCCCATTATCACCACTATTATTTAATATTGTACTAGATATGCTAGCATAGCAATAAGAGCATAAAAATAAATTGAAGGAATTATGATACGAAGTAAAGTAGCGAATCATCACTCTTTACAGGGAATATGTTATATCTAGAGAATCATTTAAACATAATAGAAATAATAAATAATAGCAAAATCTCAGGATACAAAATAAACACAAGAAAATCAACAGTTTTATTTTTAATTTACCACCAACAAAATCCAACTGCAAGAGTTAGATCAGTAAATTCCAATTAAAATAATTCACCAATATAAAAAAATCTATATTTATACCATCTGAAGTAACAGTGCAAATATCCTAAAACAGAAACAAAAGATTATTCACACACAGAAATTATACCTAAACAATTGGAAAAACTTTAATTGCTCATGGTTAGAAATAATCATAGTAAAAGTGATAATTTTATCTAAATCTCCTTACCTATTTAATACCATACACACCAAATTGCCCAAAAATTATTTCATAGAAGTTGAAACAAAACAAAAAGCCCAAAAAACAAAATTGAATTGGAATCGTAAGAGCCCAAGAATAGCCAGCAAATCAATGAACAAAAATATGTGAAGGATGGTCTTCTAACCATACCAGATTTCAAAAGAAATCATAAAGTAGTAGTTTTCAAAATTATATGGTACTGGTTAAGAAATAGATTATCGGATTAAACAGGAATAAATCAAGATATCAACATATAACCCTTAATGTCCAAAACAACTTAATGTTCAATAAACTCAAACATACCAGGTTTGGTCAGGGGTGCCAATAGACCCCCAATGTTTGACATGGTCACAGTGGGAAGCTGGAAGCTGCAAAGCAGTCTCCCAAGAACAAAAGCCCCCACCAACCTCATTTCTGTGACTTCTCTCTCCAAATTTCCCCACTAATGGGCTTGTTATGATTATTAATCTCTCCCCAATACAGGAGAAATAATATGAGAGTAAATACTTATAGGATCACTATATATGCCCTACTTTAAACCCCTAGATTATTACCCACAAAAGATTGCAATTACAGAATTAAAGCCCAAAGATTATTGCCCATGACACCTCCTTTTTCAAGCATAAGATGTGCTCCAAGGCCCTACAATAAACACTGGCCAAATGCTTGAGCTCCATAATAAATCTTTCCTTACAGTTATCACACTCCAATGAATTTGTTGATGAACAGAAACCAGGCAGCATTGTTAGGCACTTCAAATTAACACAATAAAAACTGAATTTGTAAATTGAGGAAAACTCCTAATCTGGTCTGCTTTAAGTAATCTTTTAACTTTACACATAGATATGAAGATGTTTTGTTATTCATCTCCCAAGAAATTGTGATTGATAGTGAAAGCTGGTCAAAAAGTACAATGATCCTCTCAGCAGGTCAAGGGGTACTAACCTACAAATGACTTAATTCACGTTATTCATATACATCACAGAGGGTTGTATAAATGTAGTAAATGATCACAGAATTCTTTGTTGTAGTAACACCACAAGAGTGTTGTTTAGGTTATTTGGTAATATCCAATCAGAATGTATAATGTCACATATGTAGAAAATGGATTGTGTCAAAGAAGTATGTACTTGGAAACCTATATAATAAATGAACCATGGCATTATGGCTGAATACTATGTGTGAGGCCTGCATACCTGGGTCTGAATACATAACATTTCTCATCTCTATTATTTAACTGAATCACCACACCTAGACAGAGATAGCCTTTGACCTTCAGAGAGACTTCTGGACAGATCTCTATAGTTTGAGTGAAGGAATTCACTATTTGATGAAAACTGCTGTGAAAACTAGAAAACAGTATTGTAGAAAAAAGACATAAACCACCTTCTCATTTTATATAACAAAACAAAGTCAAAATGGATACTTTATTTAAAATAAAGGGTGACAGCATCAACAAATAGGAGAATATGGAAAATTTGATCTATTGGGCTTAAGGATAAGGAAATAATTTTATGACCAAACAAGACATAAAGAAGATTATGAAAAACTAAATGAATCATCTTAATTACATTAAATTAAAAGGCTTTGTCCAAATAAATCCAATGAAACCAAAATTAGAAGAGATATGATAAATTTAGGTAAAAATTATAGCAAATATCTGACCAAAAATCTCTTTTCTCAAATATATAGAGAAGAGAATCAAATATATAGTTATACAAAGTGTTCACTAATTGATAAATGATCAAAGGTTATCAATAGTCAATTATTAGAGTAAGAAATAAGAAAAATCTATAGTCATAAATAAATGCACCAATTCACTACTGATTAGAGAAATGCAAATAAAAACAACACTTCATATTGGCTAACATAACAAAAAAGAAAGTGATAAATACTGGGGGCATGTGGAAAAATTGTGACACTAATACAGTCTGGGTAGACTGATAAAATCATTCCAGAAGGTAATACAGAACTATTCTTAAAGGACCATAAAGATATGCTTATTCTTTGACCTTGGAACAGCACTCCTGGGTCTGAATTACAAAGAAATTAGAGGCAAGGTAAAAGGAACTGCCCATTCCAACATATTTTTAACCTCTCTTTTTGTAATGGCAAAGAACTGGAATTTGAGTTATTTTCTGTTCCTGGGGAGTAGATGGACAAGTTGTAGGACTTTATATTTGCACACTGTTGTGCCCTAAAAAATGAAAAACAGAATGAAGTCAGCAAATTCTGGAAAGACTTACATGAACTTATGTAAATTTAAATGAAAAGAACCAGGAAAACAATATATACAATAATAAAAATATATGATAATAATCTGTAAAGGACAAAACCATTTTCAGCAAAGCTATTTTCTAAGAAAACCACAAGGGATTCATATTAAAATACTCTCCACAAACAATGAAAGAACTGATTACAAAACATGTCATTTTGTACTTTTTCCATGAAAATTTTTATTGTTATGCACAATATATTTCTTCAATCATAACATAAATAATATGGAAATATATATTGCAGGAAAGCACTAGTAGAACTTTTTCAAATTATTTACCACATTGGGGATGAAGTAGGGAAAGGATGGAAGGAGAAAATCTGAATCCTAAAATGTCAGATAATTTTAAAATATTGTTTCTGGATGCTACTAAAAAAGCCAAAAATAAATCAATTTATTTTAGACATTTATTGTGATTGAAAACTGAAATAAGACAACAACAAGAAAAATCTGGGCAAAATGTGATGACCATCAGAAATAAAAATAGAATAATTCAAATGAAAGATAAATTTATTTGAATGAAAGACTATGTTCAACTGGTCTAGAGAGGCAATCAATTGAGTTTGCAAATGTTAGGAGTCAGCACTTTTGATAGGAGACATGCTAGTTTATTCCTGAATTAAATTTTGGGAAAACAACTCTTTAATTTTCAAAACAAAAACTATGTATAATAAAAAGTGTCATACATATTTCAGATATTTATCATTTTACTGACTTACATCACATCCTTATGAGATTTTTATATGACCCAACAGTGGGACTGAGCACAAGCGCACAACACAAATTCATAAAAATAGAATTTTTAATTTAGAATGAGTAATTAAATCATAATTAATAATATACCACATGAATTTGAAATAATCTTGAAATTATTTTCTTAAAATTAATGATTTTTCAATTTAAAAAATTATGTGAACAATTTAAATTTTAGTTCAATTGTTTTTTCACATATTTGAAAATATTCTAAAATGATGAATTTCAATTTAAATGTTAAAATTCATGTTCAAATTAAATGTTCAATTCATATTTTATGAAAGGAGTGAATATAATACTTGTAAGTATATTTTAGATTGTTGGAATTCAAGTAAAGTACTGCTAGAGAAATCTATACTGGTGAAATCACTTTTCAGTTATTTGAGATTTCAAATGTTTAATATTATGTTTGATATTTTTTCTTTGATTAAGACTATAATGTAGTGGAATTGTCTAGTATTAATAGCAAACCAATTATTTTATACCTAAAATCATTAGTCCCTATTTCTTAGTAACTAAAATTCAATAAACATTAAGTGATTCTTTTGTTCAAGGATTAGTGCTTGGCACAGGAAGATAATGCAGATAATAAATAAAGTATTTAAATGGGAGCTATATTGTAATAGCTGTTGTTATTCCTAGCACTTCATGACTTGTATAAAGTAAAGAAAGCTAGAGTGAGTTATTTATAATTTATTTAATTTATTTCAATATGATGTCATCAAAAAAAGAAAGTTAAATTGAAGTAGTTTAAGTAGAGTAGCAGGAAAAAATTTAAGACCCATTTGTATTCCTATTGTTATATATTTCATATAGATTAATTCACTCAAAGATTAAAATAACAGTCTTTTATTATTTTTCATTACATACTTTAGACATAATCTCATTTTTACAATATTTTTAAATTGGTTCACAGGACCATAGGTTCACAGGCAGTAAATTATTACAAGCAATGAAAGAGTATAGCCACTTGCCAAGAGAACTTAAGAAATAAAACAAGATATAAAGTTAAATGTTTCATTTTACAGTTAAGCAATGAGAGAAAATGACAGATTATAATACTTCAAGTGAAAATATTATGTTCAAACAATTCTCTCATTACATAATCTAAAGTCAATTTGTAAAGAAAATATCATTTTCCATTTTGCTTAATACAATTGATGAATTTTTGTTAAAGTGAGGATTTGTTTTTATTTATTATATATTATTATTATAAAATATATATTATAATATTATATATATATTATAAAAAAGATAAATCCTTCTAAAATATAATTATCAATTAGTAGATTTTTGGTAATACATTATGGTCAACATTTATAGTTATTTTAGAGAATAATTATGTCAAGTTTGATTTCTTTTTCCTCACATATTCAGTGGTTAAAATAGAATGTTTAGCTGTGACAAGGAAATCACTTTAAAAGACTGATATATATTAATTTAAGGCTGCCAAGGAATTCAGCTATGTAATTCCTTAATGAAAACTCAAGTCAGAAGTCAACATTTTATGGAGTTTAATTACAAACAGGAGGAAGAAAAGTATTAGAGAGAGAGAGAGAGAGAGAGAGAGAGAGAGAGAGAGAGAGAGAGAGAGAGAGAGAGAAGGGAATAGGGCTTAAATACCCCCTCTGTTTAGGCTGGGCCAAAAGGCCCAAACCCTTAGATAGCTGAGGCAAAGAAAAGAGATCAGTCCCTATCACTCACGTGACCAAAATGGAGAAACAGTCTCAGGGGCCTCCACCTCCAGCTTCCTTCAGAGCAAGCTTCTCAGAGCACAACCTCTCAGAGCAAAACCTCATCAACCCCTCAGTCCTCAGACCCCACTATCTTTAAGGAAACCATCCAAGTTCCCTCCCCTCAGTTCTCACATCTACCAATCACTGTCCATGTCTTCCCTGTGCCAATGGTGGCTCAAGCTTAACCCAGGACCGCCCAGAGGTCTTCCCCCCTTTGCACATGTCTGTTGAAGGTCCTATTCTCAAATAATTAAATCTTGATCCTTTTGCTGCAGCCCTTCCTAAATCCTGTTACCCTGAGCAGGGTGGAGATTGGAAGTTCCAAAGACTTGGTTCTGTCATTCCAAGTATCTCTATTGTATCAATTCTAAAATCAATCATGACTCAAAGAACTTCCTGTTCTATGCTTAAGCATAGGTCAAAGCCCTTTCCATTGTTCAGCAAAAGGTTTCTGTCCTAAAGTAATCTTAAGTAGGGAGGAGAAGGACCCTCCCATGCCAATGGGGTTCACATTCCAATAGACAATCAGTAGGAAATTTTTCAAGTATGAAATTTCCCAATGGTGAAATTTCCAACATTTATAAGTCTAAGAAATTTTAAGGTTTACATAGCACAGTGCTTGGTATATAGTAGGTGATTAATAAATACTTATTGAATGACTGATAGTAATCATCTCATTAACACAATATGCTCATGGACTGGTATTATGTGCATCTGTCCAATTGACTCTACTTTTGGAGAATGATAGAGGTTAAGTGACACTTTAATATTGTTACACTCACTAAAAAGGGATTTAAAGAATGGAGAATCAAAAATTAAAAGACCACAAAAATCACCTAATCTGATACCCTTGAATTAGAGAGAAAGAAGTGCAGGTGGATTGAAGGTAACAGCTAGTCCAAAAATACATATCTCCCTTTTAGTTGAACTAAGAGTAAAATTAGTTTTAATAATTTTATTTTGTGGAGAATGGCAATTAGAGTTCAATAATGATATCTATTAATGAATTCAGAAATTGAAGCTAAAGAAGCTTAACTCAAACATAAGGAAGATGGATGATGGATATATGATGATAGTAAAATACATATATATGTATAAGAATTTACCTAGACTTCTAGATTAGAAAACACTATAATTCCAAGTCCTAACCGAAATACTGTGGGATTATGAACAAAGGGCTTATCCTCTCTGTAACACTAGGAAATTGTATGAGATAATGAATTATCAAAGAATTGTCAATTTTTATGGATAGAGGAATTTTTACCAAAGAGAATTTCCCACAAATTAAATCCAAAGTCTGCATCAAAAAGAAAACATAACAGAAAGAGAAGTAAAATATGTATTAATATAACAGTTAATAGTTGATGTTATTTAATCAAACAAACTATTCCAAGACAACCAGTTCAATTTTTAAAATATTAAGGAATTAAAGAAAACAGATTAAATTAGGTGTCTATGATGAAAGAGGCCATGAATACAGAATATCTTGTTCATCACTTAAATGCTGCCCAACTGGATGAGTTACCTAAACATAAGTTACAAAGTGAATTGTGTTGTTTAAACTACTTTGGCTACTCAAGAGATAAACTTCTTTAAAGGCTAAGCAAATTCAACAATATACTTCCTAAAAACTAATTGCTTACTGAATCAATCCATGGTATTTTTGAAAAAAATAGTTATTAGAAAAGTTTTTTTTTTCTTTCATAAACCCTAAATTTACCCTTTAAATTGTCCACATAGTTGTTTTCCAGATCTTGGATTTGGAGAAACTAAGTACAACTCTATGATTAGAAATTATTTCATTTGGTAAAATTCACACTAATCTACATTTTCCTGTTAACAAGTTGGTATTATTGGATTAGTGAGGGTTAGTAAAGTGATATGCTTAAGGTGAGTAAAAACTCTAGTAAATTGGTATGGTATGAGTTAGTGAAAACCCACTATGAAATGAGTTAGGGCACAGAAGGCCATCTGTTCTCTGAAAAGTGAAGAGAGGTTGGCACTTTTTGTTATTAGAGAAAGTGCAAAAGTAAAAAAATTAAATAACTTCTTTAAATGTCTATCATTTTTTTTAAATCTAGTGCTCTTACAAAATTATTACTTATGCTTTATATTGGGATAGTTTCATAATATTGCATCTTTTCTTTCCCTTATCCAGGTATCTAAGCTAATTCCCACCACCAGAGAAAACAAAATCAAAAGGAATTTGAATGTTTCTGTATAATAGAATGAATATTTTTTCCTTTTTAATTATTTTTTTCAGTTTTCACAGTCCCCAGAAACTGTGGGAAAAAGAAAATCAATAAATATGTATAGTAAAAGAAAACAAATTCTCATATTAACTATGTTAAAAATGTGTGCCTCTTCCTTTTTTTGTCTGGAATTAGATGTAATTTTTCATCAATGAATGGAAATAATGGATAAACATAGCATTGAGCAGAGTACTAACTTTTTAAAAGGGTTCATCTTGAAAATAAACTTTTCTTCTGATTCTTCTCATTTCACCATTTATTCACCATAAAAGTCTTCAAAGAATCCTAAAATGTTTAGCCCATTTATGTAGGACCTGGTTCTTATCAAAATTCAATGTAATATATAGTTAAAATACCTCAGAGAATGTTAACCCATAAATGTTCTTTAGAGTATTAAAGAAGTATTTTGAATTGTTTCTATCAGTGTAAAACCCAATATCATCTGCCTTCTTACAGAGCCAAGAATCCTGTAACTCTCCAACTTTCATTTGCAGTTTACTTTTTTATATAACATTTTTCATTTCCTTTTCAGATTGTATGTCAATACAATTTTACCATTCAAATTCTGATATTTTGCAATTTTTTTTCTCTCACTCCCACCTTTCTCATCTCAATAAGGCAGGCAATTTGATACAAGTTGTACATAAATTATTGGAGAATAAATATTTCCATTTTCACCATGTTTTGAAAGAAGATACATTTTGTTACACCAGAGAAAAATTCCAGAGGAAATAAAGAATGGTATATTTTGATTTGCATTCAGACTCTTCTGGTTCCTGCTTTGACAGTAGATTACCCTTTTGTGGCATGAAACTCTTGGAGTTTTCCTGGACCCATAATTTGTTGATGATAGTCAATTCTTTCACAGTTACTCATCATACATTATTAGTGTCACTGTGTAAAATATTCTTCTGGTTTTGTTCACTTCACTTTGTATTACTTCATATAAATCTGTCAAGGCCTTTTGCAATTTACTTCATTTGCCATTTCTTATGGTTAAATAGAATTTCATTTTAAGTATATACCATATTTGGTTCAGCCATTACCCAATTGATAGAGATCCCTTCAGTTTCCAGTTCATTACTACCACAAAAAGAGTTGCTACAAATATTGTTTTCAGTTAGATTCTTTTCCCCATCTACAATTTTTAAAATATATACCTGGTAATGATATTGCTAAATCAATGGCACAATTTAATAGCCTTTTTGGAATGGTTCCAAATTGCTCTCCAAAATGGTTGTTTCAGTTCACAGCTCTACCAGCAGTGTATGAGTGTTCTAGTTTTTCCAAATCCTTGACAACATTTATAATTTTTTTTGTCATATTAGCCTATCTGAAGTTGTGAGGTGACACCTAAGAGTTGTTTTAATTTGCATTTTTAATCTACAATGATTTTGGAGCATTTCTTCATATGAATAAAGGAAATGTTAATTTCTTCTGAGAATTGCCTATTGATATCCTTTCACTATTTGCCAATTGGGAAATGCTTTATGTTTTTACGAATTTGACTACATTCTCTATATATTTGAGAAATTAAGCCTTTGTCAGACAGACTGCCCACAAATATTTTTCCTAGTTTATTGTTTACCTTTTAATCTTACTTGTATTTTTTTTGTTTATGCAGGGAATTTTAATTTAATGTAGTCAGAATTAGCTACTTTGCATCTCACATTGTTCTCTGTTATGTTGTAACCTAAATTCTTCCCTTATCAATGTCTGAGATGAAAACTATTTTGTGCTCCCTTAATTTGTTTATAGTATCCCCCTTTATTTCTAAATCAGAAATCCATTTGGAATCTACTTTGGAATATGATGAGATATTGCTCTATGCTTAATTCATGCCAAACTCTATTCCTGTTTTTGCAACATTTTATTTGTTAAATAGTGAGTTCTTCTTCCAAAAGATTCATCATTTCAATTTGTCAAACTTTGGATGAATATGGTAATTTACTAATCTATTTGATTGGGCTTCCACTCTATTTAATGTCCAGTATCTGATTGTTTTGATGGCTGCTGCTTTACAATATGGCTTGAGATCCTGTGAAACTGAGCCAAGTTCCTTCATATTTTTTTTAATTAATTACTTTTGTATTCTAGGTTTTTGTTCTTTCATATGAATTCTGTTCCTAATTTTCCTAGCTCTATAAAATATTTTTGAGTACTTTAATTGGTGTGGCATTGAATAAGTAAATTAATTTAGGAATTGTCATGGTTGTTATGTTGATTTAGTCTATCCATGAGTAATTCCTTTCTCCACCCAATTGTTTAAGTCTGACTATTGGTTTGAAAAGTGTTTTGATTAAATAATGCCTGAGTTTGTCTTGGTAGGCATATTCCCAGGTATTTTATATTGCCTAGTTATTTTAAATAGGATTTCTTTTTTATCTCTTGCTGTTGGGCTTCATTGGTAGTACAGAGAATTGCTGCTGATGTTCATAGATTAATGTAATGTCCTGAAAATTTGCTTAACTGGTTACTTGTTTCAATAACTTTTTCAGTTGATTCTCTAGGTTTATATTGGTATACCATCAAATCATATACAAAGAGTAATTGCTTTATTTCCTCATTGCAAATTCATATTCCTTCAATTTCTTCTTCTCTTATTGCCATAACCATAATTTCTTGTACAATATTGAATAACCATGGTGATAATGGAAATCCTTGTTTCCTTACTAATTTTATTGGGAAGCCTTCTAGCTTATCCCCATGATAAATAATGCTTATTGATGAGATTTTACAGATGTTATTTATCATCTTGAGAAATATTTCATTCATTCCCATGTTCTATAGTTGTTGTTGTTGTTTAATAGGAATATGTATTACATTTTGGTCAACAGCTTTTTCTTTATACATTGAAATAATCATACGTTTTCATATGGTTTTTTATTGAAAATTTCTTCATAAATTCTTTTCAAAACTTTTAGGTGCTTTTATTCACTTCCATTATTGAATGTTCTATATTTCTATATATTACACACATACACATATACAGGTATATTACATGTATATATACACTTATGTATGTGTATGAATAGGTATGTATAAATATTATAATATTATCTCCTTCCTTAATAGAATAAAAACTAATTGGGGGAGAGTATTTGAATCTTTATTTTTCCTGTATTTGTGTTCTTAACACTTAGTAAACTGCTGGAACATAGTAAGTAATTAAAACTTTATTAATTGATCAGTCAAAATTAATCTAATGTCATAATTATTTTAATATTTTTTTCTTCCACCTAGCAAAGTATTACATTTTCAAGTTACTCATGGGATTCCCTTGCAATTGCATTATGAGAATTTCATTTCAGAATATCTTCCATTCTTCCTGAGTCAATTTCTCTTTTAAATCCTTAGTTTTTTGATGTTTCTTTTACATGAACTCTACTCTGCTAAAGTCAGAGATGAAGATAAATATATTCAGAGGTAAATATTGAAATTTGCCAAAGGTTTTGGTGATCAAATCTTATGGTAGATTTTAATTTTTTTAATTTCTTAATTACCATTAGCCACATTGCATTTTCCTAATCATATATGAAAATATTTCCTTCCAGCAATTAAGTTCACACTGTTCACTGATCTATCTGAACCCATATTGGTATTATTACTGCTCCACCTATCCATGATTGCCAAGAATATCACCATCATCTGATTCACTCAGGCTTATGACCTTGGTGTCATCTCCATCTTCTCACTGTCCCCCCACTTAACAAATACAATCTGTACCCATGTTTTGTCAATTTTAGCTCCACAATATTATCTCCTTCCTTATACTTGAAAAGTTGTCAACTTGGTTCAATTCTTCATCCTCTTTCACCTAGTTTTTGAATTATTATCCCTATCACGTGTCTTTTGTCATTCTCTTACATTCTTCAATCAGTGGCAAAGATGATTTTCGTAAAGCTTAAGGCTCTTCTTAACATCTCCAACTCCACCCCATATCCCAGAAAGCTTCATTAGCTCCCTATTAAATCTAGGATCAGCTCATCATTTTCACATTTAAACTTTTTTTAAAATTTCCCATCTTATTTTGCTTTACATTCTTCCTTGCACACTACAACGTAACCACACTGATATATTTTCTGTTCTTCATGAAGTATTTAACCTCTAATTTTTGTGTTTTTCTATTTGTTATTCTCTGGGATCTATTGTTCTACTCTTTCAACTCAATTTCATGATTTCCCTAATTTAAGGTAAGATTTACTTCAAATCTTATCTGATAGAGATTTCCCCATTTTTAAGGCTATTAGTGGCTTCTCCTCTCAGATTATATCCCATCAGCTACATTTTTATCTTCCAGATACCTGTTTATTTACACTTTGTCTTTTTGATTATAATGTAAGCATCTTGAGAGTGGGGGTGTGTTTCCTCATTTCTTGGTATCTTTAGTACTTGGTAATAAATATGTTAAAAATTCTTGTTGACTATCTCTCTATTATTGACTCTGATGGATTACTGAAAACTTCTAATGCTATTCTACTTCTGTTCTTCAAATCAATTATTATTTGCTTTATCAGGCACCCCTGTTGTACATGTACTCTTCCTTGTTTCTTTCCAATTAAAATCACCAGTAATGACCAGTTAATATTTAGTCAAATTGAATTCATCTGTTGCTATTATCAGTCCAGGACCAAGAAAACATCATTCCTGTATCTTATACCAATTAAAATTCCTTATACAATTTTCTTTTTTATATATACCTTTTCCAAATGCTAGAGTGAACTTTTTTCTTTGTCCTAAGATTTTATAATTCTCATAAAACAGTACTTGTAGCTCTATTTTCCACAATTTTATATTTATGACTTCCTAATTCTTAGAGTTTCTCTTCACAAACATTCTTGTAAGATCATGTTATCACATGTATAAGAAATATTTAATCTTCACCATTGATAGGAATTTTGAGATAATTCTTCATATTCTACATATAAGTATCAAAGAACCAAATCATTTTTCTAATTATTTTCTTTTAGATATTTGGCTGTTTCTGTTCTTTTTAGAGCAATGCTCTTTACCCAGAATTATATAAAACCTCTTGTTCCTGTGTGAAAAACTCTTACTCTCATTTTGGGCGGAATGTAAAAATAATCACTTTTTTTCTTATTTAAAAGGAAAATTTGTTTTCTGCTTGTGAATCCTAATAAAATCTTCTAGGACAAGGATAGCTTATCTTTTGAATATCAGTAAATCCTGAGAAGCCCTTCTTCCTTGTCCTCCTTTATGTCACTTTATTTTTATTACCAAATTATGATTAATTTCTCTCATTTAGATATTACTCTATCTGCTTAAAACAATTCTATTCCTTATTTTCTCATGAGTCTCCTATTTTCTCTTACTAGTAAAATTTTATGAATCCTAATATTCTGAAGAGGAGAATGATATCTCCTCACTATTTTTAAAATTCTCCTTTACTAGGTATATACCAATTTGAACCTAAGACATTGTTGACTTCTTATGGCATTAATATAAAAAAATACATGATCTACACGGATCCCCAGAGGGGGTAAATTATCTGGAAGTTCATATTTATATAATCTAATTGTAAATCTTGAAATTTCTCAGACTTGTGAATGTTAAAAATTTCCACATTGAGGAATCCTCCTTTGGAACAAATTCCCTACTGGAAACATTTTGATGTGAGAACTTGCCAGAATCAGAAATGGGAGGACCTTTACTCCACCCGTACTTAAGACTGCTTTAGGGGAGAAAACTCCTTGCTAAACAATGAAAGTACTTTGACCCATGCTTATAATAAGGCAAGGAGTTCTTTGAGCCATGCCTGTTTTTTAGAATTGATTCAATGGGATGCTAGGCACCTAAAAGGGTCAGGCAAGTTTTCTCTTAATGAGATTAGTTGAATCAGCTGTGTTTTCTCTGGTTCAGACTTACTGAGGGGATTAGTTGACTTAGCAGGAATTCAGATGGGCTGTCCTTTTAGAAAGCATCTACTGTGATTGGTAGATGGAAGAACTTAGGGGAGGTGACATAGGAAAAAACCTCCTATATAAGAAAAGGAATCTCTTGAGCAAGGGATCATTGGAGGCTTGGAGATTCTTGAATCCTTGGAGATAGATCCTTGGGTATAGATCCTTGGGTCCTTGGAGATAGATCCTTTTGGAGGAGGCCTTTTGAAGATCACTTGAGAAGAAGTCCCTTGGGAGGCTGACTCTGGCTGGAACTCCCTCTGGGGAGACTGTTCCCCAGATATCCTTGCTTAAGACAAATATTGTGGTGAGTGATAAAAGACTGACTGATCTCTCTCTCTTAAGATTCAGGTCTAGGCCATGTTGGCTTAAGGCCCTTCATACTTATTTCCTTTTTCTCTCTTTCCTTTAATTACTCATTGTATTATTAATTAAAATCTCTATAAAACCCAGTTGACTTGGGTATATTGAATAATTGGGAATATTTCCCTGGCGACCACCTTATATATTTGATTTAGAAACAAAGACACTGTAGTGAAACATATTTTCTGAGGTCAAATTTACTCACCCTCTCATATCTATCACAATTTATATCTTCCTCAATTTTAAGTCACTACAGTTTACAACATCAACCATTTTAATTATAACAATTTATGCCATATACTATTTTAATTATAACAGTTTATGGCCTTCCAACTCTTTTAAATATTATAATTTATGGCATCCCACTCTTTAAATCTCACATAATATTCTAAGACCTGGGGTGAATATTTTAGTTACCTCTCCTTCTAATTAACAAATATCATTTGCCTGTGTCCTTAATTGTTATTGCTATTTTTTTCTTCTTGAGTCCTAGTAATTAATATTTTATAAATATATCTTAATTTTTTAAATTAGAGTCAGAAATTCTGGTAGTATTTTTTAGTATCTGAATTTTTCTTTAGGAAAGATACATCTGAATTTTTAATATTTAATTGGCAACAGAATTGTTTGCATAGTATTATAATATAGAATCATTGAGTCCATTGTCTTCAACTTGATGAAATCACAAACACTAAAATTCTAATACATAGTAATATAATAGAAAAATAAAAATCATGAGATGATCTTTTCTCTGAATTTCGAACTATTGAAGTCTCTATGACAAAATAAAGTATTTTAAGTTTCCAATCAAAGGAAAAGTATCAAAATTTGATTATAAAAGAAAAATAGGGGAAAAATATGTATTTAGAAAGTAATGTTATGAGAAAAAGACAGAAGTATATAATGTGTGATAATATATATATATATGTATACATATATATTTTAAATCATTAAATCAATTGTGTGTATTGCTTACAAAACAGAAGAATGGTAAGAGCTAGGCATAGGGAATTAAGTGACTTTCTCAAAGTCACACAGCTAGGAAGTATCTTAGGCCAGATTTTAATCCAGGACCTCCCATGTCTGGGCCTGACATTCAATCCACTGAACCACTTAGCTGCCCTCTAACTTTATTTATAGTTTAAGTATATGAAAATATGTTAACCAAATGATGATAGGTATATAATTAAATTCTTGGTCTTTGATGACAAGACAACCCCAAAAGATTAAAATGAGTTTACTAGGTATTATTTTTAAGCATTCAGAAAGGTCCAATAGTATGTTAGGCTGAGGGGAAAGATATGAAGGAGTCTTATGAGAAGAGAAGATGTTAATTTATGAAAGAGAAGATGATAGTTGAGGCAATATCCCCTTGCAGTTATATAATTTTATTGACTTTCCTTAGTGCTTATCATAATAGGGAAATATCTAGAAATATATATCTGAATTTGAAGAGTCTCTAATTTCATTAACATAATGTCTACTGTCTTTTGTTTTAGGGGAAAATATTTTATTTTGTTTAGGATGACAATTTTTTTTTCTCTTGTGGCTTTGAACACATACAGTTCTTATAAAAATATTTTATGTCATTATTTACCCAGTACACGAAAAAAATTAACCCATAAAAACTGAGTTCCAAATTCTCTCCTTGCCTCTTTTCCTTTTGAATTTGATATCAATTTTACATGTGAGGTCATGCAAAAATATTTTGATCTTAGTTATACAGTAAAAGAAAACAAGCAAAATAAAACAATAAAAATAAAGAAATGAAAAAAAATGTTTCATTTTAAGTTTGGAGTTCATCAGTTCTCACTTAGCAGTGGAGAACATCTTTTATCATAGGTTATTTAGAATTGTCTTAGACTATTTTCTTAATCAAAGTAACTGTTTTTCTCAGTTGAGCATTCTTACAATAGTGATGAAAATGTGTAAGATGTTCTCCTCATTTTGCTTCCTTCATTTTACATCACTGAAGTTTTGTTGAAACCATCCCACTCTTCATTCTTTGTAGTACAATAATATTCCATCATAATCATAAACCAAAAATTGTTCAACCATTCCCCACTTCATGGGCATCTCTTTGGTTTCTAATACTTTGCCATGATTAAGATAATCGATGTAAGTATTATACAAATAGGTATTTTTGCCTTTTCTTTGATTTTTTTTCACACACATACACCTAATATTGATATTATTAAGTCATAGGACTGTATTGGCAAACCTATATAATTTGTTCTAGAGGGGGCTATTCCTCTTCCTCTTTCCATATATGCTTTAGAACTTTTCCCATATCACCTAACCCTCTGACCAGGAGCCCAATAGGAGTACTTCTTTCCTCCCCAGTCTGGGATAAAGGGGCATCTCATATGTGGCATGAGACTGGAGTTTGGGCACTAAATCCCTAAAAGGTTTGCCATCACTGTCATAGGGTAGTATAATTTATAATTCTTTGGGTATAGTTCCATTTTTTTCTCTAAAATTGTAGATGTATTTTTGTGAAGGAATATAGTGATATATATTAAGACATATATCAACATGCATACCTATATTTATATTTGTTTTGTGCGAATATATCTATATATCTATTTCTTTCTCCATCCATCCATCCATCCATCCATCCATCCATCCATCCATCCATCCATCCTCTCTCTCTCTCTCTCTCTCTCTTTCTCTCTCCCTCTCTCTTTTTCTCTATCTCTCTATCTATCTATCTAACAGAATCTGCTTGAGGAATACTTTCAAAGAACACCTTCCTCTGAGTCTGTATCTCATCTCCATTAGTTTACAAACTCCTAGCAGTCAGAAAATGGAGTGTTCCTTTCCCTTTGTTCATTTACACAGCAATAAACACAAGTAATTGGAACAGAAAGGTTATTTAATAAATGATTGTGGAAAAAATTAGAAAAACATTTTATAGAAATGTATTTGATATGTGTGAATAAAGGGGGTAATTTAAATATATACATACATACTTCATAATTTTAATAAAAATTAACACTAATATTCAAGCATTGTGACATGACTTGATTTTTTAACCAATTATTTCCTTCATAAATAGAAGTTTCATCTATAAATAAATGGAGGAAAATATTAGTCATATGTATATGGAATGAAAATCCATGTTTACAATAAAACTACTAATAATCATATTCTTTGTGGGTAAAATGACTATGGAAAAGTATTAAATACTGTTTTATCAAATAAATAGATTATTTGTAAAAATGAATTATTCTAGGAAAGTAAAACACTGTTATGATCATTGCAAATTGGATTTCACATAAGCATGCACAACACTGAATGTAATATAAGTATTTATTAAATTTAAAATATGTAAAAGTCACTGTGGTGGATCTTTAAATACAAAGGAAGGGAATTGAGCCTGCTCTCAGGGTCTACATTATAGAGGGACAAAATAGCAAGTACTCAGATAAGTCAATACTATATACATATATACAAGGTAATTATAAAGTAGTTTTGAGATGAGGAGGAATGGCTAATAATTTGAGACATTAGCCCCAAATCCATCTAACACAAACCAGATTTTGAGGGAAATATAGGATGTGAGACTGAGGACAGACAACATTCCAAGCTTTGTTGAATAGTCTGTTCAATGATATGCTAGTGGGGAATGTTAACTTATGTATGAAGATTTCTTATATTGTTTTGAAATAATGTAGTAAAAAATACAAAAAGCATGTCTTCTGTCCATTATTGAAAACATAATAATAAAAAAATCATAGAATTTGATCTTATTTTTTCAAAATCATGTAGAGAAGATGTAGTAAAGTTATAAATTTTCCTGGTAGGCTGGCAAAATGTGAGTGGCTACTTAGAGGCCTTAGTCACAAGAGCAGGTGTATTGCTTCATTGCTGTTAGAATTTTAATTAAAAGATTTAGAAAGAAATCAGAAAAGTACATATAGTAGTCTTGATGGTCCTTAAAGATTAAATAAAAGCATTCTAGAATACTCAAGGCTGCTTAAGACAGAAAGCATTTTGCTGGAGGCCTTTGCTGGAGGTCTCTTGAGTCTAAAGTCAGTTTTTTAAAGATCCATTTGATTAGCAGTCTGACAGCTACTGGGTTTTTAAAGGAGAAGAAAAGAAAATGTTTTCCTCTCTCCCAATTTTTCTTCCACTCCATACTTCAAGAATACTTAAAATACATAGCATAAATGTAACTATATTATAAATGTTCAGAGGAGGAGTGAGGTTAGAGAGGATTGTTGCCTAGGTGACCACTTAATCATCAGAATCAGTAATCCTAGAGGCATACTCAGTAAGAGGCATTTTCTACTGATATCTAGGAAAATGCTTATTCAAATGACCCACTAAAGAGGGTTGGAAATTGGAGGAAACTAGTAAATAAGTACCAAGAGGTATCTGAGAAGGGAGAAAAGAAAAAAAGATTATGACTGAAAAATTTCTTCAATGTCCTAAAGTTCTTCTTAATCTTCAACATTAACATATTCTTATGCTTTTGCTGCCATTTTCAAAAAGTTAACACTATGTATATTTACAATGGTAATAAATAATAATAATTGAAAGTGATTTAATAGAATAATAAATCAGAATAAATGCTAATGGCATGTGTGGAAGGATAACATTCTGAATAATCTTGGAAAAGTTAGATTTTCAAGTTCACATTACTTTATTCAACATTAATGTGCCTACCATATTCCTTCTCTGATTGAAATCTAGTTCAGAATTTTTATTAGCCAAAGATATAGGAAATGAAAGAACTGCCTAATGATCTTAACTTGCTCAATTCCATTCCATGTGATAGTGTAAAGGATAAATTTTATTGTTGGACTGAATATATATTTTATATATATATTTTAAGTTGTCGCCAGGGATTTAAATTCTAAATCCAAATGAATACTCAAATCAGAATGGAATTTTATGGTGGTTTATTTACAATAGAAGGAAGAAATTAAGAATGGGAGAGTGAGGGAGGAAAAAGGAGAGGATAGTTGTCCTGGCCTGGTCTGAACCAGGCAGGAGTTCAGAGGCCTCAGCCAAGGGGTCTCTACAGAGGCTAGTGACTCCAGATGTCTAAGGGAAAGGGAGTCTGAAAAAATGGGTATTTTTAGAGGCTGTTGCCTCCAGAAAAAATAAAGAAAGGGGAATCAGCATTATCATTCACCATGTGATCATCTAAGAGAAGCAGTCTCAGGTCTCATACTTGAGTTCCTCCACAGACATGTCCCTCTCATAGGAAGTGACAAAACCTATAAAGGCAGTTCTTTATATCACTTCCTGTGTCTTACAAGGGGTCAGTCAATTGCTTCTGATTTGTCACCTACTAACTTAATCCTTAAGTTGGCGGTGTATACATTCCTGGTTGCTAAAATATTAAAGACTAAGCAGGGTGCAGTAAATCTAAAATTCACAATAGGTATGCAGCAATGACATAATACTGAGTTTAGACAATCAGAAATAAAAATCACATGCACATACATATATGAACAAAATTACTGAATATCTTTTGATCCTTCATAGTAATTTGACCTCTGTATCAATTTCTTCAACTATAAAATATAAACAATAATAGTATATATCTCTTAGGGTTGCTGTGAGGATAAAAGAGATCATATTTGAAAGTTACTTAACAAAACTTAACACTAATTTTATCTATTACAGAAGCAGTACTTAGTGTTACCCAAGAAGGTAGTTCTGATTTTTATTTCACTTTTAAGATTTATAAAATGCTTCCCTCATGGCAGCATAGAAAGGTAGTATAATTACTCAAAATTTACCAATAAGAAAAGAAATATTCAAAAAGTTGTGACTCAAACAAAATCATCTAAGGAGTAAACAGAGTTATAGTATGCTAAAATGATAGAAATCTCAGAGGTGAAAGAGTCCTAAGAAATGTAGTAGTGAAATTACATCTAAATCAGTGGAAGGTAAAATGGAGTAAACTGACAACTGTATCTATCAAGTTACTTATCTTAGAAAGTAGAACCCAACTACAAAACACTCTCTACACAACTAAAACTAGACTTGAGCAATTGGAAAAATATTAACTGCTCATGAGTAGGATGAGCCAATATAATAAAAATGACTATCCTACTCAAGCTTATTGATCTATTTAGTGCTATACCCATTGAACTTCCAAAAAAATTTTACTGACTTAGGAAAAAAAACATAACAATGTTCATTTGGAAGAACAAAGGATCAAGGATATCCAGGAAAATAATGAAAAAAATACAAAGGAAGGTGGCCTTGCAGTCCCAGATCTCAACGTCTATGATAAAGCAGTGGTCATCAAAACAATTAGGTACTGCCTAAGAGACAGAAAGGAGGATCAGTGGAATAGACTTGGGGTAAGTGACCCCAGAAAGACAGTGTATGACAAACCTAAAGAGCCCAGCTTCTGAGGCAAAAACCCACTATTTGACAAAAACTGCTGGGAAAATTGGAAGACAGTGTGGGAGAGATTAGGTTTGGATCAACACCTCACACCCTACACCAAGACAAACTCAGAATGGATAAATGACTTGAACATAAAGAAGGAAACTATAAGAAAATTAGGTGAACACAGAATAGTATACATGTCAGACCTTTGGGAAGGGAAAGACTTTAAAACCAAGCAAGACATAGGAGTCTCAAAATGTAAAATAAACAATTTTGATTACATCAAATTAAAAAAAAATTTGTACAAACAAAACCAATATAACCAAATTGAGAAGGGAAGCAACAAATAAGGAAACAATTTTCATAACAAAATCCTCTGACAAAGGTATAATTACTCAAATTTATAAAGAGCTAAATCAATTGTACCAAAAATCAAGCCATTCCCCAATTGATAAATGGACAAGGAACATAAACAGGCAGTTTTCAGCCAAAGAAATAAAAACTATTAATAAGCACTTGAAAAAGTGCTCTAAATCTCTTATAATCAGAAAGATGCAAATCAAAACAACTCTGAGGTATCACCTCACACCTAGCAGATTGGCTAATATGACAGCAAAGGAAAGTAATGAATGCTGGAGGTGATGTGGCAAAGTTGGGACATTAATTCATTGCTGGTGGAGTTGTGAATTGATCCAACCATTCTGGAGGGCAATTTGTAACTGTGCCCAAATGGTGATAAAATCCTGTCTGCCCTTTGATCCAGCCATAGCACTGCTGGGTTTGTACCCCAAAGAGATAATAAGGAAAAAGACATGTACAAGAATATTTATAGCTGCACTCTTTGTGGTGGCAAAAAAATTGGAAAGTGAGGGGATGCCCTTCAATTGGGGAATGGCTGAACAAATTGTGGTATATGATGGTGATAGAATACTATTGTGCTAAAAGGAATAATAAAGTGGAGGAATTCCATAGAGACTGGAGCAATCTCCTGGAAGAGATGCAGAGCGAAAGGAGCAGAACAAGGAAAACATTGTACACAGAGACTGAAACACTGTGGTACAAGAGAACATAATGGACTTCTCCATTAGTGTCAATACAATGTCCCTGAACATTCTGCAGGGATCTAGGAGAAAAAAAAACAATATCCACAAGCAAAGAACAAATTGTGGGAGTTAAAACTCTGAAGAAAAGCAACTGTTTGACTACAGGGATTGAGGGGACATGAATGAGGAGAGACTCTAAATGAACACCCTAATACAAATACCAAAAACATGGAAACAGGTTTGAATCAAGGACACATGTGTTACCCAGTGGAATCGTGCATTGGCTAGGGAAAGGGTGGGGGGAGGGGGAGGAAAAGAAAAGGATCTTTGTTTCCAAGGAATATTGTTTGAAAATGACCAAATAAAATAATGTTTAAATTGGGGGAAAAAAAGAAAGTAGATATAATACAGGAAGGAATTATACCATTTGAGATTCTTAGAGGATAAAATATAATAGTGTGGAAAAATAGAGATCTCAGCTATCTTTAGGAAATTTACAAAATGTTCCCAGTGAGCATGTGAATTAGACATACTGCTTTAAGGGGAAAATGACCTGATATAACATGGAGTTCCCCAACAAGTCAAAAGAAAAAGGAGGGTGAAATTGAAGAAGACAAAATAGCATTTTCTATTAAGAACAATTCATTAAGAAATCTACTAGCCAGGGGCAGAATGTACAGTCTGGAACTTTTTCTTGAAGTCAACAGAGGCAGAACTTTTGGCATCATGGGAATATATGACATTTAATCTGAATAGAATTAAAGAAAATGTAAGGTATAAGGGGGAAAAAAGCCTTAAAGAAAAACAGGACATATTTCAATTTTCCAAAGCATGGTATAATTTTGTAAGAGTAGTATTATGAGTGAAATAAACTAGAGAGGAAATTTAAGGGCAATAAAAAATGTGATTCTTTTGTTCTGCTGTTTGGTTTTATCTATATTGGGGGAAAGAACATACAGAACTTCTCAGATTTAGAAATTTCTCTTAACCTACAGGAAAGTAGGATGGGGAAAGTGATTAGAAAACGGGCAGTGGGGCAGATATGAAAATGTGCAAATTGAGGGATGTCATGGTCAGAAATGAAATAGGGGAAAATAGGATGGAGAGTGATGCAAGGTAAGGCAATTTTTTTTACAAGTCTCTAAAAAGCCCCATTTCTCAAACACATAGTGAAATTAGTTAAATATTTTTAAATACATCTTTTTAATGAATATATCTGAACAGGTAATTCTCAAAGAAATTACAACTCTCTATAGTCTTGCCAAAAATGTTCTAATACATTATTAACTAGGAAGGTGCAAATTAAAACAGCTCTGCATTATCCCCCCAAAACTCTCAGATTAGCTATTATGACAGAAAAATAAAATGACAAAACTTGGAGAGTTTTTGGGAAAAATGTAACACTAATACTCTTGAGGGATTTGTGAAGTCATTCAATCATTCTGGAGCAATTTCTACTCTGTGACCAAAGAAAGGGATATGAAAGAAAACCTACCCTTTTATGTAGCAATACCATTATGAGGTTTGTATCCAAAAAATACAAAAGAAAAAAAAGAAAAAGAAAAATAGGGAAAGGAGTTTTATGTAAAAAGTAATAATAAAGCAGCTCTTTTTCCAGGGAGAAAGAATTAGAAAATAAGGGAATAACCATCAATTGGAGAATGGTTGAGTAAGTTACAATATATGATTGAAATGGAATATGAGCAGGAGTTCAGAAAATGTGAACTGAACTGAAGACGACTGAAATAATGTTAACAAGAAGAACATTATAAACAATGGCAGGCATTCTGTACAATGAACAATTGTGAATAATTTAGCTATTCTCATCAATAAAATGTTACAAAAGTATCTCAAAGTATTTATGCTTAAAAAAGTCATCTACTTTCAGGGAAAGAAAGGATGGCATCTGAATTCAGACCTACAGAAAATTTTTTCAACTACTTCTTAATTTTTTAACTCAACTTTCCTTCAAAGATTAATATGTAAAAATACATTATTTAACATGTAAAAATCCATTAGACATTATTTGCCATATCAGTTTATATGGAAGAGAAGATACAGAGGGAAAGAAAGAATTTTAGATGAAATATTCTTTAAAAATTTTGGAATTTTTTTACATACAATTGAAGGGAAATTTAATTTAACTTTTTTTCATGACTTCCTTTAGCTACATTTATTTTTTCCCATTTGAATAAGTTATTTAGTAAATTTAGAACATTATTACTGGGTTAAAATAATCACATTATTTCAATGCCTTCCCACACCCACTTTTCCCACAGCCAATGTGCAATTTCATTGGGTATTACTTCTGTCCTTGATCAGAACCTACATATTGTTGTTTACACTAGGATGTTTATCTAGAGTCTACATCCCCTACCATATCCCTTCAAACCATATATTAAAGCAGCTGTTTTCTTTGGTGTTTCTACTCCCACAGTGTTTCCTCTGAACATGGATAGTGCTTTTTCTCATAGATTCCTCTCAGGGTCATTACATTGCCACTAATGGAGAAGTCCATTACATTCAATTGCACCACAGTGTATCAGTCTCTGTGCACAATGTTTTCCTGGTTCTGATCCTCTCACTCTGTATCAATTCCTGGAGATTGTTCCAGTCCCCATGGAATACTTCCACTTTATTATTCCTTTGAGCACAATAGTATTCCATCACCAACATATACCACAATTTGTTTAGCCATTCACCAATTGAAGGGCATCCCCTCATTTTCTAATTTTTTGCCACCACAAAGAGTGCAGCTATGAATATTCTTGTACACATCTTTTTTCCTTATTTCTTTGGGGTACAAACCCAGCAGTGCTATGGCTGGATCAAAGGGCACACAGTCTTTTATAGCCCTCAGGCACAGTTACAAATTGCCCTCCAGAATGTTTGGATCAATTCACAACTCCACCCACAATGAATTAATGTCCCAATTTTGCCACATCCCCTCCAACATTCATTACTTTCCTTTGCTGTCATGTTAGTCAATCTACTAGGTGTGAGGTGGTACCTCAGAATTGTTGTGATTTGCATTTCTCTGATAATAAGAGATTTAGAACACTTTTTCAGATGTGTATTAAGTTTTGATTTCTTTAACTGAAAATTGCTTATTCATGTCCCTTGCCCATTTTTCAATTGGAGAATGGCTTGGTCTTTTGTACAACTGGTTTAGCTCTTTATAAATTTGAGTAATTATACCTTTGTCAGAGGTTTTTGAAATGAAGATTGTTTCCCCATTTGTTGCTTCTTTTCTAATTTTGGATGCATTAGTTTTGTTTGTACAAAAACTTTTTAATTTGATGTAATCAAAATTATTGATTTTGTACTTTGTGGTTTTTTCTAGCTCTTGCTTGGTTTTAAAGTCTTTCCTTTCCCAAAGATCTGACAAGTATACTATTCTGTGCTCACCTTATTTGCTTATAATTTCCTTCTTTATATTCAGGTTATTCACCCATTCTGAGTTTATTTTGCTGTAGGGTGTGAGATGTTGATCCAAACCTAATCTCTCCCATACTGTCTTCCAATTTTTTCCAGCAGTTTTTATCAAAAAGTGGGTTTTGTTCCAAAAACTGGGATCATTGTGCTTATAATAACACTGTCTTGCTGAGGTCATTTACTCCAAGTCTATTCCACTGATCCTCTTCTCTGTCTCTTACCTATATCAAATTGTTTGTTGGCCACTGCTTTATAGTATAGTTTGAGATCTGGGACCAAAAGTCCTCCTTACTTTGCTTTTTTTTCATGATTTCCCTGGATATCCTTGATCTTTTTTTCTTGAAAATGAAATTTGTTATGTATTTTTCTAATTCAATAACCAAATTTTTTGGTAGTTCAAAGGGTATGGCTCTAAATAAGTAAATTAATTTGGATAGGATTGTCATTTTTATTATGTTAGCTCATCCTACCCATGAGCAATCAATGTTTTTCCCATTGTTTAGATCTAGTTATAACTGCGTGGAGAGTGTTTTGTAGTTGTGTTTGTATAGTTCATGTGTTTGTCTCGGCAGACAGAATCCTAAGTATTTTATTTTGACTAGGATGATTTTAAATGGAGTTTCTCTTTCTAATTCTTGTTGCTGAAATAGGTTGGAGATATATAGAAATGCTGATGACTTATGCGGGTTTATTTTGTAACATGCAACTTGGCTAAAATTGTTGATTACTCTGATTAGCTTTTTGGTTTGTTCTTTAGGATTCTTTAAGTATACCATCATATCATCTGCGAAGAATGATAGCTTGGTCTCCTCATTGCCAATTTTAATGCATTCAATTTCTTTTTCTTCTAATTGTTACTGCTAATGTATCTTGTACAATGTTAAACAATAGAGTATGGGCATCCTTGTTTCACTCCTGAACTTATTGGGAAGGCTTACAATTTATCCCCATTGCAGATGATGTGTGCTGATGGGTTTAGATGCATAATGTTTATTATTTTTAGGTAAGGTCCTTCTATTCCTATAGTTTCTAGTGTTTTCAATAGGAATGGGTGTTGTATTTTATCAAAGGCTTTTTCTGCATCTATTGAGATAATCCTGTGGTTTTTGTCAGTTTGCTTGTTAATATGGTGTATTATGTGGATGGTTTACCTAATATTGAACCATCCTTGCATTCCTGGTATGAATTCTACCTGGTCATAGTGAATAACCCTCGTGATCACTTGCTGGAGTCTTTTTGCTAGTATCCCATTTAAGATTTTTGCATCTCTATTCATTAAGGAGATTGGTCTAGAGTTTTCTTTCTCTGTATTTGAACTGCCTGGTTTAGGATCAGTACCATGTTTGTGTGGTAAAAAGAATTTGGTAGAATTCCTTCTTTGCTTATTCTGTCAAATAGCTTGTAAAATATTGGGATTAGTTATTGCTTGAATGTTTGATAGAATTCATTTGTGAATCCATTTGGACCTGGTGATTTTTTCTTAGGGAGTTCTTTGATGGCTTGTTCAATTTCTTTGTCTGATATGGGGTTGTTTAGGTAATTTATTTCTTCCTGTGTTAGTGTAGGCAATTTATAATTTTGAAGTATTCATTAAAATCACCTAGCTTGCCATATTTTTTGTCATAAAATTGGGTATTGTTCTTTTTAATGATTGCCTTAATTTCCTCTTCATTTGAGGTGAGGTCTTACTTTTCATCTTGGATACTGTCAATTGTTTTGTTTTTCTTTCTTTTTTTAAATTAGACTGACTTTCTCCATTTTATTTATCTTTTTTTCAAAGTACCAGCTTCTAGTCTTATGTACTAAATAAATAGTTCTTTGACTTTCAACTTTATTAATTTCTCCTTTGATTTTTTTGGATCTCTAATTTAGTCTTCATCTGAGTATTTTTAATTCATTTGCTTTCTAGACTTTTAATTTGCATGCCCAATTCATTATCCTCAGCCCTTCTTAATTTGTTAATATATGAACTCAAAGATATAAAATTTCCACTGAGTACTGTTTACGCTACATCCCATAGGTTTTGAAAGGATTTCTCATCATTGTCATTTTCTTCAATGATGTTATTAATTGTTTTTATGATTTGTTCTTGAACTAACCGGTTTTGGAGAATCTGGAGAGTCATTTAATTTCCAATTAATTTTTTTATTTTCCTCTCCATGTACCCTTACTAATTATTATTTTCATTGCATTGTGGTATGAGAAGTTTGCATATATTATTTCTGATCTTTTGCACTTGTTTGCAATGTTTTTATGCCCTATTACATGGCCAATTTTTGTGAATGTACCTTGTGCTACTGAAAAGTAAGTATGTTCCTTTTTGTCCCTATTTATTTTTCTTGACATCTACTAACTCTATTTTTTCTAGATTTCATTTATTTCTCTAATCTCTTTCTCATTTATTTTTTGGTTTGATTCATCTCGTTTGGATAGAGGAAGTTTCAGGTCTCCCACTAGTATAGTTTTTCGATCTATTTCATCCTTGAGCTCCACTAGTTTCTCCTTTAGAAAATTGGAAGCTATGCCATTTGGAGCATACATATTGAGTACAGTTATTTCCTCATCGTCTAAATTGCCTTTTATAAGGATGTAATTACTTTCCCTATCTATTTTAACTAGATTGATTTTTACTTTGGCTTTGTCAGATATCATGATTGAGACTCCTGTCTTCTTTTCATCAGTTGATGCCCAATAGATTTGGCTCCATCCTCTTACTTTCACCCTATGCGTATCTACCTTCCTCATGTGTGTTTCTTGTAAACAGCATATGATAGGTTTTTGGATTCTAATCCACTCTACTATTTGCTTGCATTTTATGGGTGAGTTCATTTTATTCCCATTCAGTCCTGCCTTTTCTTCTTTCACCATTTCCTTCTAACCCATTAAAAAAAAAATAGTCAGTCCCCCTAGTTCCCACCTTTATTTTACTTTCCTTTCTAACCCCCTCCCTTCTTATCCCCCTTTATTTTCCCCTGTATTCTTTTTAATTTGCCCCCCCACCCTCTCCCTCCTTTGTACTGTTTCCCTCCCCACCAGTCCATTTGTTACCCTTTTACTCCTCTATATGGCACAAATCTATTCTCTGCCCCAATGGATTGGACTGTTCTTACCTCTTTGGGTCAGTTTCAAAGCATGTAAGATTTGAGTATTTCCTATCTCCAACCTCTTTACCCTTCTAGTATATTGATGTTCTCCCCCCTCCCACTATGAGCTTTTTTGTGACATATAAATTTACCCCTATTTGTTTCTTTTCCCATTTCTTTTATGATTAACCTCTTTTTTTATCTCTACTTGTATATATATATATATGTGTGTGTATACACACACATGTATATATATTTATGCAAACATATATCTATATACCTATTTATGCCTTGTCCTTTCATCCTATAAAGCCTGTCACTGTTCTCTCTATGTGTAATTCTTCTAGCTGCCCAGGTGATAGCAACAGTTTTTAAGAGTTACCAATGACCTCTTTTCTTAGAGAGATACATATCATTTTCACTGGTTGAGTCACTTAATTTTTTTTGGTGGTTTTGTTTTCTTTTTCTTTTTCCCCTCTTTTTTAATTACCTTTTGATAATTCTCTTAAGTTCTGTGCTTGGGCATCAAATTTTCTGTTCAGGTTTGATCTTTGCAAGTTCTTGATATTCTATTTTTTGAATGACCATACTTCCCCCTTTAAGAATATAGTCGGTTTTGCTGGGTAGTTGATTTTGGCTGTAGACATAGTTCCCTTGTTTTATGGAATATCATATTCCGTGCCTTTCAGTCCTTCAGTTTGGATGCATCCAGATCCTGCATTATCCTCACTGTGGTTCCATGGTATCTGAATGCCTTTTTTTTGGCAGCTTGTAATATCTTTTCTTTGGTCTGATAGTTCTTGAATTTGGCTATAACATTCCTGGGTGTTGTCAGTTGGGTATTAAGTACAGGAGGTGATCTGTGGATTTTTTCAATCTCCACTTTTCCCTCTTGTTCTAGAATATCTGGGCAGTTTTCCCGAGTAATTTCCTGTCGTATTGTGTCCAGGATTTTTCTTTCGTCATGGACTTCTGGTAGACCAATGATTCTTAAATTATCTCTCCTTGAATGAAATTCTAAATCCTCTGCTTTGTGAAATGAGATGCTTCATATTTTCTTCAATTTTTTCATTCTTTTGTTGTTTTTTTTTTTTATAGTGTCTTGCTGCTTTGTGAAGTCACTTAATTCTAGTTGTTTTATTCTGGTTCTTAAAGACTGGATTTTATCCATGGCTTTTTAGTTTTCCTTCTCCTTCTGGTATGATTTTCTTTGGAGGTCATATTTCATACTTTTTACCTCGTCTTTCATCTCTTTTGCCTTATCTTTCATCTCCTTTGCCTCATTTTTCATCTCCTTTGCCTCATTTTCCAGCTGGTTCATTTTGGCTTTCAGGACACTATTTTCTTGTTTTAGTTCAAGTGCCTCTGTTTCCAGAAGAATTAACTTAGTTTTTAAGTTCTTTTCCCAATTGTTTTCAGCCTCTCTTAATTGTGTTTTGAATTGCATTTTGAGTTCTTCCACAGCCTTTATCCATTTCACTGGGATTTCTGATTTATCATTTGCTGATCCCTCCCCATCTGTTCGGTTCTCTTTATAGAAGCTGCCTGTTGTAATTTCTTTCTTCTTTTTCTGTTGTTTGCTGATATTTACTCCTTCTTTGCTCCTCAGATTTGTCTGTACTATTGCTCCTCTATTTTTTTTTTTTGGTTTTGTAGGCTTTGGTCAGTCTCCCCTCTCGGAGCCTTGACAGAAGATCTCTCAGAGCTGTCTCTGGGGGAGGGTTGTGGGGGGTTTAAGTTTCCCTCTCCTCTTGAGACTTTTTATTCTATTAAAGTCCAGAAGTCATTGAAGGAGGGTTATGGAGGCTGAGCTTCCCTGAGTTCTGAAGACTTTTGATGGAATTAAGTTCAGCTGGGTTGGGCTCAGTGTGCTCTGAGGCCAAAACCTCCTGGAAGGCTGGAGCAAATATGGAGACCAATTATAGTTTCCAAATGTCTAGCACTACCCAAAGGGAAGCATCTGTAGGATTGACTTGTCACTTTCTGAAGTTTAATTTCTCATAAAAAATATTCAGAAATTCCTGGTTGACTGAATCAAAAATGTTAACAATTTCCTAATTTGATTGAACTCCTAAGGGTTTGAATTCTCTAAGTACCTTGAGATATTCTCACCTAGTAATGAGTATAGTGTTTAATCTTTTGATGATTCAATATGAAAGTAGATGTGGGGGAGTTAATCCTGTCTTTAGTCTAGTGAGGTACTAAATAGGGGAAGTTAAGCTAGTCTTAACTCAGGATAGATAATAGAGTGAAGAATTCTATTTCACACTTAACTCTAATGAACCCAAAGGCTTAGAATATTATATTCAGAAAGGCAAGAGAATTAGGTTTAAAACCAAGGATCACCTACTCATCAAAACTGACTATAAACCTATAAGGGAAATTATGGGCATTTAACAAAATGGAAGAGTTTCAAGTAATAATAAAGAAAAGACCAAAACTAAATGGAAATTTTGATGTTCAAATGCAAAATTCAAGAGAAACATGAAAAGGTAAATAAGAGAGGGGAAGAATTATTTTTCTTTTTTTAAGGGCTTCAATAGGTCAAATTGTTTATATTCCTAAATGGAAAAATATGATTTGTAACTGCCAATAATTGTATGTAATATTATAGCAGTTAGAAGAAATATTCACAGGTAGATGTTGGGGAACAAAGTGGTTTAGGATGATATACAAAAAAAAAGAAAAGGGGATAATAAAAGAAGGTAAAAGAGAAGCTAGAAGGAATAAGCAAAATAGGATAATTTTTACTACATAAAGAGACACATGGGAGGAGAGAGGAAGAATACTATTATAAGAAGGAGAGGAAGAGAGTATTAATAGGTAGTACTTAAGCATTACTCTCAGTGTAATCAATTCTGAGAGGGAAGAACATCTAGATATATTAGTGTATAGAAAACTATCATACATTACAGGAAAGTTAAGATGGAAAAATCAAGGAGGGGGGAGTAGAGCAGGGAATACAAAAAGGGAGGGAAAGAGAAAGGAAAGGAAATTTAAAAGGCCCTAAATAAAAATAAGAGGGGAATAAGAAGGGAGGGGTGGAAAGGGAAGTTAAATAAGGTTTGAGATTAGGGGGACTGATTAAAAGCAAACCATTGGTGTAAAAATAAATAGGAAAAGAAGGAAGGGCAAGATGAGGAGCGGAAATCAAAGTGATGGGGAATACATGGGTGATAATCATCACTCTGAATGTGAATGGGATGACTTCGCCCATAAAACTAAAGAAAATAGATCAGATTAGGAAACAAAATGTCTCCATATGTTGTCTACAAGAAACACACATAAGACAGATAGACACACAGAGAGTAAAGGTAAAAGGCTGGAGTAAACTTTATGGGGCATCAACTGAAAAAAAAGAAGGCAGGAGTTGAAATCATGATATCTGACAAAGCCAAAGTAAAATAGATATGATTAAAAGAGATTGGGAAGTGTGAGATTTAAAATGGTTGAGGTCTTAAACTGTAGTGATTAAAATAGTGGAAGATATAAATTGTGATAGATATAAGAGAGGGTGAGTATATTTGACCACAGAAATATGTTTCACTACAGTGTCTTGGGTTTTAAAATAAAATATAAGGTGGTCACAAGGGAAATATTCCCAATCATTCAAATACCCATGTCAATTGGGTTTTATAGAGATTTTTAATTAACAATACAATGAGTAATCAAAGAAGGAGAGAGAGAGTAAGAAAAGAATCAGTTTTTTAACACTCACCACAAGGTCTGACTAAACAAGGATTTCTAATGACACCAGGCCAGCAGCATCTCAGCTGCTTTCACCAGCTCCCTCCTCCATCTGAATGTTTCAGAATCAGTCTCCTCAGAATGAGTCTCTCCAATTTGAATGTTTCAGAATGACTCCCAGCTCTTCCCTGAGCTCTTATTTTTAAGGGCAGAACCTTCTCTGTCACCTCCCCTAAGTCCTTACATCTACCAATCACTGTAGATGTTTCTAAAGGACCACCCATTCTTAGTCCACACCTAATAAGGTATGGATTTTGGAGTAATTCACAACAGGAAAGCTCTGAGTAAGTTTTCCAGTTCTTTATTCCTTGTAAATTCACAAGTTGCTTGTCCTTTATAAGTACTTAGCTTAAGAAAAGTATGGGTTTAAGTACTTTTCATTGTTCAGAAAAGAGTTTACAACTTTATCTTCCCCTAGGGCAGACCCAAGTAGGTAAAGAAGAATTCTCACATTCCTGCTTTAAGTAGAGTTCACTGCCCAAATGGGGAATGGACTTAATCCAATCTTTTAAAGTAGGGTCTGGGAAATTTTAAGGTTTACAGAAGGTAATTACATCCTGATCAAAGGAAGTATAGTCAATGAGGAAATATCATAACTCAACATATATGCACCAAATGATATGGCACCCAAATTTTTAAAGGAAAATCTATTCCAGCTTAAGAAGGAAATAGATAGAAAAGTATACTAGTGTGAAACCTGAACCTACCTCTTTTGGATCTAGATAAATCAAACTGAGAAATAAACAACAAAGAGGTAAGAGATATGAATGAAATCTTAGACAAAATAGTTAATAAATATATGGAGAAAAATAAATAGGAACAAAAAGGAATATACTTCTTTTTATCGACTCATGGAATATTCACAAATATTCACCATGTACTAGGGCATAAAAACATGGCAAACTAGTGGGAAAAAAGCAGAAATAATAAATGCAACCTTCTCAGATCACAATGAAATGAAAATAATATTCAGTAAGGGTACATAGAGAGGCAAACCAAAAATTAATTGGAAATTAAATAACACAATTCTCCAGAATTGGTTAAAGAACAAATCATATGAACAATTAATAATTTCATTGAAGTAAATGACAATTATGAGACATCCTTTCATAATCTATGGGATGAAGCCAACGCAGTACTCAGGGGGAAATTTATATCCTTGAGTTCCTATATTAACAAATTAGAGAGGGATGAGGTCAATGAATTGGACATGCAAATTAAAAAAAAAACTAGAAAGTGAATAAATTAAAAATCATCAGATGGAGACTAAATTAGAGATACTAAAATTCAAAGGAGAGATTAGTAAAATTGAAAGTCAAAGAACTATTGATTTAATATATGACAAGAAGCTGGTACTTTGGAAAAACAAATAAAATAGACAAAGTACTGGTCAATGTAATTAAGAAAACCAAATTGACAGTATCCAAGATGAAAAAGGAGACCTCACCTCTAATGAAGAGTATTTAAAATTATTATGTCTAATTATATCACAATAAATATGGCAATTTAGGTTAAATGGATGAATATTTATGAAAATATAAATTGCCTAGACTAACAGAGGAAGAAATAGACTAAATAAACAACCCCATATTAGAAAAAGAATTTGAACAAGCCATCAAAGTACTCCCTAAAAAAAAATCCCCACGGTCTGATGAATTCACAAGTGAATTCTATCAAACATTCAAACAACAATTAATTCCAATGTTATACAAACTATTTGACAGAATAAGTAAAGAAGGAGTTCTACCAAATTCATTTTATGACACAAATATGGTACTGATCCCAAAGCCAGGCAGGTCAAAAACAGAGAAAGAAGACTATAGCCAAATCTCCTTAATGAATAGAGATGCAAAAATCATAAATAGGATACTAGCAAAAAGACTCCAGTAAGTGATCACAAAGGTTATTCATTATGATCAGGTGGGATTTATACCAGGAATGTAAGGATGATTCAATATTAGGAAAACCATTCACATAATTTACCATAGCTACAAGCAAACTGACAAAAAACACATGGTTATCTCAATAGATGCAGAAAAACCCTTTGGTAAAATACAACAATCATTCCTACTGAAAACACTATAAACTATAGGAATAGAGGGACCTTTCCTAAAAATAATAAAGAATATATATTTAAAATCATCAGCAAGTATTATCTATAATGATGATAAATTAGACGCATTCCCTATATGACCAGGAGTGAAACAAGGATGTCCATTATCATCTCCATTATTTAACGTGGTACTAGAAACAGTTGAAGTAGTAAGTAAAGAAGAAAACTAAATTTAAGTTATTAAAATAGTAAATGAGGAGACCAAGCTATCACTCTTTGAAAATGATATGATGGTCTACTTAAAGAATCCTAGAGAATCAACTAAAACCTATTGGAGATATTCAACAAATTTAGCAATGTTGTATGATATAAAATACATCCATGTAAATCATCAGTATTTCTATATATTTCCAACACATCTCAGCAGCACTACTTAGAAAGAGAAATTTAATTTCTAATCACCCTAGATAAAATAAAATATTTTAACAAAGGAATTATATGAATACAACCATAAAATACTATCCACACAATTAAAACTAGATCTAAATAATTGGGAAAACATTAATTGCTCATGTGTAGGATGAACTATAAAAAAAATGATGATCCTACCTCAATGAATTTACTTATTTAGTGCCATACCTATAAAACAACCAAGAAATATTTTTACTGAATTAGAAAAAGACTATAACAAAATTCATTTGGAAGAACAAAAGATCAAGAATATCAAGGGAAATAATGGGAAAAATGTGAAAGAAGGGGACCTAGTAGTATGAGCTCTTAAACTGTACTATAAAGTTGTGGTCATCAAAACAACATGGAACTGATTAAGAGACAGAAAGGAGGATCAGTGGAATAGACTTAGGGTAAATGACCTCACCAAGATAGAGGGTACTTAACCCAAAGAGCATAGTTTTTTTCTGACAAAATCCACTATTTGGTAAAAAATAGTGGGAAAATTGGAAGACAGTATGGGAGAGATTAGGTTTAGATCAAGATCTCACACCCTACAGCAAGATAAATTCAGAATAGGTAAATAATTTAAATATAAAGAAGGAAACTATAAGTAATTTAGGTGAACATAGAATAGTATATCTGCCACATTTATGGGAAAGGAAAGATTTTAAGACCAAGCTAGAGTTAGAAAATATTACAAAATATAAAATAAATAATTTTGATTACATTATTTCAAAAATGTTTTTACAAACAAAACCAAACAATCAAAATTAGAAGGGAAGCAACAAATTAGGAAAAGGAATCTTTATAACAAAAACCTCTGACAAAAGTCTAATTACTCAAATTTTTAAGAAGCTACATCAATTGTACAAAAATTTTTTTGCCACCACAAGGAGCACAGTTGATTTATTTTTACAATAGGCAGTTTTCAGATTAAGAAATCAAATCTATAAATAAGCACATGAAAAAGTGTTCAAAATCTCTTATAATTAAAGAAATTCAAATAAAAACAACTCTGAGGTACCACCTCACCCCTAGTAGATTGAGTAACATGACAACAAAGGAAACTATTACATGTTGGAGGGTATGTGGCAAAATTGGGATGTTAATGCCTTACTGGTATAGTTGTGAATTTATCCAACCATTCTGAATGGCAATTTGGTACCATGCCCAGAGGGCTTTAAAAGATTGTCTTCCATTTGATCCAATCATACCACTGCTGGGTTTATACCTCAAAGAAATGATAAGGAAAAAGATTTGTTCCAGGACAATTCTAAGGTACCTATGAGAAAGAATGCTATCCATATCCAGGGAAAGAACTGTGGGAGTAGAAACACAGAAGAAAAAGAAATACTTAATCACATGGGTCAATGGGGATTTTATTGGGGATGTATACTCTAAAATTTAGAGTCTAAAAGATCACCCTAATGCAAATATTAATAATATGGAAATAGGCCTTGATCAATGACACATTTAAAATCCACCTTATTTGCTATGGGAGTGGGCTGGGAGGAGGGGAGGAAAAGAACATGAATAATGTAACCATGGAAAAATATTATCAATCAATTAATTAAATAAAAAAATTCAAATACAAAAATAAATAATGTAAAACTGACCTTTTCTGAACCCCTGAAGGGGACAAGCTTAGGAAGGTTGGAGTGGAAAGAGGGGAAGGTCTAGATTAGTGATTGAAAGTCTTTTAGAAATGGAGTGCCAACCTCACCTCTGCTCCCCAGACTGAGTGCCATGTCCTCCCTACCCAGAGAATGTGTGTGTTGTGTACATCCCCCACCAGTTCTGGGTAAGCTCTTCCCCTCCCCTTTACCACATATTGGAGAGGGGGAAAATGCATCCTTTAGCCTGTTGGGTTGAGGGGCAAGTGAAGTGGAAATTATCATCAGGAACTATGGAGAGGTGGAGGGGATCAGCTCCACCTGAAACCCTCTATCTTTCTATTAACAATCTCTGGGAAAAAGAGGGTGGTGGGTGTGCCCATAGAGCCTGTGCCATACATTCAACACCACTGGTCTAGATAATGTGAATTGAGGGAGGGAGAAGCCTGTGGCTTTTATATCCAAAATATTTCAAAGAAAAGAGAATGTATGAGAAGACTTAGGCAGGTAAATGATATCCATGGAGCCTTCCCCATAGCTACTGACAGCTCAACCAGGCTTTGCTTGCTCTTTGTTCCAGAGCCCACAGGACAGAGAGAGAAAATCAGATTTGTCCGATCATTGACTACCTTTAGCTTCAATTGGCCATTCTGTTGCACAGTAGTCATGAAGTTAAAATGAGTTTGTGTGTGTGTGTGTGTGTGTGTGTGTGTGTGTGTGTGTGTGTGTGTGTGTAAGCCCAACTATCAGTGTGGAGATAGCTGTGTACAGTTTGCCCCTTAATGTTCAATGAAATTTTATTTGGCAATTTACCAGTAAATGTATAAAGCCAAAAAAAGAAAAAAAAACCTCCACTGTGTTAGTACTTTCTCTTTCAGAAAAGTGAAATATTGTTTTGACAAATGCAGAAATGATGTACTTGAGACCTACTGCCCCTTTCTTCTTCTTACCCACTTCACTCTCCTGCAGGTCATTTTAAAACAATCCAAGAATGGAGGGAAAGGAAATTCATAATCATCATGGATACCAATCCTCTTTACCTAGTCTTTTCTAAGAGTAGGTAATCTTAGAGAGCGATCCCCAAAAGTCACCTGTGCTACTTCACTGCTGGCACAGCTTGGATAAAATTGAATTTCCTTTTTAATCCCTTTTGGTGGGATGGTGGACCAACAGATCTTACAATGTGTGTGGTGAAAATTTATTATATCAGTACAAAACTCCAAGCTAAATAGGTTCATTGAAAGAAGGTCAGTGTCATAAAAACAAACAAACAAAAAAACTGTAGCCTGGTCAAGATCAAGAACAGAGACCCCAAGCCTTAGGAGATAGCCTTTCTTTATACATAGTAATCTGATGACATCCTATCATAAAAGACAGACTGCATACAATTTTTTTTCATGGACAGATTGTGCAAGTATTGAGTAAGCCAGGAAGTATATATAAAAATATTCTCTATGGGTGATAACTTCATGTCTATTATTATTGACCTTTCCAAAACCTTTTCAGTAAATGGCTAGGATCTAATGTTTTTTTTTTCTGCAGAGAACTAGGAGTCATCAGTTAGATGGATGTCATTTATGACTAACATTTGCACTGAAGATACATTTGACCCCAAGAGTGACCCTCTATCGTCTTATGATCTAACAACTCCTGTCTTATGATCTAGCAACAGGGTGTGGTTAGCTTGGGTGGAACTTTTGGATTTCAAATTTCAGGTCAAAATGCTTGTCAACAAGGTTTGATACTACCCTTAAACTGTATTTTCTTAGCTAATGTTTATAATTCATATGAAGCAAACTATATTATCTATGTTATAATCATAAAGTCTAATATTATAATCATAAAAGCGGTTATGGGGACTTCACACTCACATGTGCCCTGTGACTATATCCTAGGGTCCTCCTATCTTTATCTTCTTTCTCTATGTCTCTATGCCCTCAAGAACTCTGGTGTGGTCATTTGACCAAATGATGTAGCCTGAGGATACTAGACAGCCATCTATCTTGATAAATAACATATAGGACTTATGTACCTTTCTATCCACACAGCAACTGAAGTTCCAATGTTTTGTCAATATGTTGTCCATTTTAAAATTATTTTCTGACTAGCAATTATTATTATTTTTGATGTATCATAAATCTCACAAACAAAAATCCATTTTGTTGTCAGACTCAGTGAAATCAACAACTAACACCTTTAGCTCACTTTCATTCTATTTGGCATTTGTGTAAACATCATCTATAACCTTGGTGAACTTTTTTGGGCACCATAGCAACATGATCTCTGGTTAAAATTGAGGCACTACAATATCATTAGAACCCTCAGGAGCAGAGTGTGAGAGCATCAATTTTAAGTGAAAAGAACACTTTCTATTTCTGTCATTGTTCTTTAGGGGACTAAATTAGAACCCTTGCCATAGATTTAAGTGTTATAATGATATATTAGATTAATAGATATTTCCAAGTGAAAAATAGAAAGTGTCATGTTATTTTCATATGTTTGAGAAAATTAAGCAATTTTCCACCCCCAAAAATGGCCTACGTATCATTGAGTTCAAACAAAGCTTTTACTTAGTAGATGGCATAAGAAGATTCTGGCAGAGTAATGTTCATTGTGTACTTATAAGAATTTTTCCCCTATTGTACTAATAATCAGTATGTGTTATAGGTGATCATGTAACTAGCAGCCAAATCTTAAAAAAAAATGTTATAAGTAATAATTTGCATGTCAGACTATGCTGTAAAATGGTGAAATTACATCAGTTATTTTTTCAAATTTTACCCAATTTCTTACTATAATTTTCCTAGGGATCTTTTCTTTGAATACTAGTTTTTCAAGCAAGTGTAGATTGTCACCACTAATAAAGTCTAGTAAGTGGGTGCCAACAATATTCTCAGTCCAAAATGTTTCCCTTAAGATTTCTCCCATTTCAAAGTCTACCAGGGTTTGGATGAAAAAGGATATTTGCTTATTACTCAGGCCACAAAAATATTCCAAAAATATTCTAGGGGTTGAGGTTGTTTTCCAGATCCTTTTCACATAAATTTCATCAGGTTAGTGAGAAGTTTTTTTTTTTTTTTTGCTATTATTTTCTATCTCAAATTTTGCATTAGGTTGCAGAAAATTGTTAAGTACAAAGAATTATTTTAAATTAGTGTTAAATTAGTGGCATATTGACAACCAACACCAATGCCTCTCTGTTTTTCAGTATAATTATCCCTTTTTTAGCTATTTGATTTAATCTTTGTTTGACAATGTTCTATTCAGTTAAAACTGAAGTTGATAACCTCTTAAATTCCTTCTAACTTTAAATATTCCAGGAGTTTTAATTGATCAGTGACCTCTCCCCCAAAATTTAGTTACTATTTTATGTCCTATGACCAATGTTTTATAAGATTAAGGTGAGAAAAAAGAAAATTCTAAATACTTTTATAATATATAATGATAGTAGTGGCAATTTGTTTGGCCTTAATAAGGCAATGAATGTTCTATAACTAAAAATAAAGTAGAGGTACCCAAGTAGTGTTAAATATTAAAAAAGATAAGATTCATGTCTTACACCAACATTATGAGCCCAGAAAGTAGCAAGTTACTTGGCTTCCTATGGAAAAGTGAAATTTCCAAAGGTCATTTCCCTTCATAAATTTTATATTTAAAATAGTACAGCATAGGTCAAGCACCATGAAGACAGCAGAATGGACTTGGAGGCAGCAGTAACAAGTAGACTAGCAGAATTACGAGCTCTTGATATAGTGATGGTAAGCAGGGGTTGGACAACTAGTAAGAAGGAGATTATAGAGGAGATTCTGTGGTAGCATTGGTTGCAGAAAGGTATTGAATTGTCCATAGATAGTTCAATGTCATAGTCTACAGAAAGAGGGGTATTAGCATACCAGCAGCGTGGCCCCAAATGAGCAAGGCCACTAATTACAGTTCTGGAATGGAAATTCTGTTAATCTTGAAAAAATTATTCTCATAAATATTCATTTTACTTAGGTTGCAATGTTTTCTTCATTAGTGATGAATTCATTTTTTTTTCTTATACTGGTCATTTGTATTTTTCCTTTTTGTAAATCAAATTAATCAATGGTTGATCTATTTTATTCTTTTTCTTTTTTTTTAATAAAGCCAACTCCTAGTCTCACTTATTAGCTAAATGGTTTTCTTAATTTTATTGTTATTAAACTATCTTTTGATTTTCAGGATTTAAAATTTGACATTTAATTGGAAATTTTTATTTTGTCCTTTTTCTAGTTACTTTATTTGCATCCCCAATTCATTAATCTCTTTTTTCTCTATTTATTTATATTATCATTTAGAGACATAAATTTTCCCCAAATTTCTCCTTTGACTGGATCTCATAAGCTTTGATGAGTGGTCTCATTATTCACTTTAAATATTTATTGTTTCTATGACTTATTCTTTTATCTTATTGTTTGGGATTATAATATTTAATTTCTAATTAATTAATGATCTATGTTTCCACATATCTTTATTGAATTTTTGTTATTGTTTCATTAAGGTCTGGAAAGGATACAATTAATATTTCTATTGTTTTGTATTTGGTTGTAAGGTTTTTATGCCATAATATAATAATTTTTGTGAAGAAGTCACATACCACTGAGGAATAAAGATATGTTCTTTTCTAGTCACGTTTTATTTTCTCAAGAGGTCAATTGTATCTAACATTTCAAAATTTATATTCATCTCTTTAATGTCTTTCATATACATATATATATATATGTATGTATGTATGTGTATATATATACATATATATATATATATATATTTGGTTGAATATATCTGGTTTCCACCTGCAACTCACTTAACTTTTCTTTACTTCAAGAATTTGTATGCTATGTCATTTAGTGTGTTGTCTCTAGTACCATAACTTCATTTTCCATGATATCTTTTAGCAATATGGAGTTTCTTGCTTATCATATTTAATTAGCTCTTTTTTTTTTTCATTTGAAATCTTTATTGTTGCCCTGGTCTTTTTTATTAAGAATGCTAGAAATTATGATATTTAATTAAATAATCATTTTATCACAGGGGATTAAATTCATTTCTATTTCATGGATGAGTCTCGATTATCATTATGACTCCTTTGAACTCTGGAATATTATATTTTAAGCCCTTCAACCTGTTAATGTAGAATACGCTAACTTGTGTGTTATTCTGACAATACATTTGTAGGATTTTAATTCTTTCTGGCTGCTTGCAGCAGTTTCTCCTTTTCCTTTTAGCTGTGCAATTGAGCATACTATTTTGGGAATTTTCATTTCTAATGGAATCATTAGCTTTCAGTTTTCCAATTATAAGTTATAAAAACTTATTTTCTTCAGGGAGCTTTTTTCCCTCCTCTTCCATTTGTCCAATTCTTCACTCTAAGGATTCATTTTGGTCACTGAAATTATATATAGATATAGATATAGACATAGATATAGATATAGATATAGATACATAGATATAGATATATTCATATAGACAAGTCTGTTTAAGTTGGTACATTCTTCAGTATCTTTTTGTGCCTATTCTGCCAAAATTGACTTTTTTTGTGATTTTCCTTGTATCAAGCTAATTTCTTTCCCCATTTTTCCTTCTAATTTTTTTGAATTGATAAAGTCTTTTTTGATCACTTTGAATGAGTAATTTTTGGAACTGAGAACAATTTGTATATTTCTTTCAGGATTTGCCATTTTGGTATTGTTGTCCATTTAAGAGTTTGTATTTTAAATTTCACTGTTGCCATATTAACTTTCTCTGATTACGTATTTGTTGTTGTTCTTGATTGCTTATCTTTCAAGTGATTTTTTTCTGGACTTTTATGTTTATTTTAATGTTGGACTCTGCTCCAGTAGTGAATACAGAATCAACTAATGATGACATTTTTTTTTTATTATTTCCTTTTCAGATCTAGTTTTAAATTTTTTTCTTTTTATTCCTATATGTTATGATCTAAGGAAAAGTCGGTTCACTGCATTCCTGGTGAGTAATCATATGCACAGTTTTAATTACTGACACTGTGATCAGATTCCGTATTCCATTGTAGCTGCACCCTCAAGGGTCCTAGTGCTCATCCGCATCCTATAACTTTCACCTGGATATATGTATGGGCAAAGTTAAACAATATTCTAACTAGTGTCAGCTAAGGTTTTTCTGTATTCCCTTTCCAATCAGCTTTCCCCATCCCTGACTGTCTATGGTCTGAAAGCTCCAGAAGGCACTGTCACAGATATATTTTTTTCTAAGACATTGCTTTTTTTTTTTAATTTTTTGATTTTACTTAATTAGATTATTTAGAATGATTTCCCATGATTTTTACAAGACTCATATTCCTTCCCTCTCTTCCCCCACACCCATATCTGATGCACAATTCCACTGCGTTTTACATGTGCCATCAATCAAGACTCATTTCCTTATTATTAATATTTACACTAGGGTTATCTTTTAAAATCTACTTTCCTAGTCATAGCCCCAGTGACCCATGTGACCAAGCATTTGTTTTTCTTCTGTGTTTCTTTTCCCACAGTTCTTTCTCTGGATGTGGATTGCTTTCTTTCTCATATGTTCCCACAAATAGTTTTGGATCATTGCATTGCTACTAGTAGAGAAGTCCATTATATTTGATTTTACCTGAGTGTATCAGTTTCTGTGTACAGTGTTCTCCTGGTTATGTTCCCTTCACTCTGCATCAATACCTAGAGGTCTTTGCACTTCACATGGAATTCCTCCAGTTTATTATTCCTTTGAGCACAATAGTATTCCATCACCAGCATATACCACAATTTGTTTAGCCATTCCCCAATTGGAAGGCATCCCCTCATTTTCAATTTTTTTTGCCACCACAAACTGTGCAGCTATAAATATTATTGGACAAGTCATTTTCCTTATTATCTCTTTGGGGTACAAACCCAGCAGTGCTATGGCTGGATCAGAGGGCAGATAGTCTTTTAGTGCCCTTTCGGCATAGTTCCAAATTGTCCTCCAGCATGTTTGGATCAATTCACAACTCCACCAGCAATGCATTAATGTCCCAATTTTGTCATATCCCCTCCAACATTCATTACTTTCCTTTGCTGTCATGTTAGCCAATCTGCTATGTGTGAGGTGATACCTCAGAGTGGTTTGCTTTTCATCTCTCTAATTATAAAATGATTTAGAACATTTTTTCATGTTCTTATCAATAATTTTGATTTCTTTATCTGAAAATTGCCTATTCATTTCTCTTGCCCATTTATCAATGGGAGAACGGCTTCATTTTTTGTACAATTGATTTAGTTCCTTATAAATTTGAGTGAACAGACCTTTGTCAGAAGTTTTTTTTATAAAGATTGTGTCCCAATTTGTTGCTTCCCTTCTAGTTTTGGATGCATTAGTTCTGTTTGTACAAAACATTTTCTAATTTAATGTTATCAAAATTATTTATTTTGTATTTTGTAATTTTTTCTAACTCTTGCTTGGTTTTAAAATCTTTCCTTTCCCAAAGATCTGACAAGTATACTATTCTGTGTTCATCAAATTTACTTATTGTTTCCTTCTTTATGTTCAAGTCATTCACCCATTGGGAGTTTATGTGGGTAGAGGGTGTGAGATGTTGATCTAAATCTATTCTCTCCCATACAGCTTTCAATTTTTCCCAGCAGTTTTTGTCAAATAGTGGATTTTGGTCCTAGAAACTGGGATATTTGGGTTCATCATAGACTGTTTTACTGGGGTAATTTACCCCAAGTCTATTCCTTTGATCCTCCATTCTGTCTCTTAGCCAGTACAATATGGTTTTGATGATCACTGCTTTATAGTACAGTTTAAGAACTGGCACTGCTAATCCACCTTCCTTCGCATTTTTTCATTATTTCCCTTGATATTCTTGATCTTTTTTCTTCCAAATAAATGCTGGTATTGTTTTTTATAATTCTGTAAAAAATGTTTTTTGGTAGTTTAATGGGTATAACACCAAATAAGTAAATTCGTATTAGTAGGATTGTCATTTTTATTATGTTTGCTCATTGCACCCATGAGCAATCAATTTTTTTTCCAATTGTTTAGATCTAGTTTTAATTGTGTGGAGATTGTTTTGTAGTTGTGTTCATATAGTTCCTGCATTTGTCTTGGCAAATAGATTCATAAGTATTTTATACTGCTTTTGTTGATTTTAAAGAAAATTTCTCTTTCTAATTCTTGCTGCTGGGATGAGTTGGAAGTATATAGAAATGCTCATGATTTATGTGGGTTTATTCTGTATCCTGCAACTTTGCTAAAGTTGTTGATTATTTCCACTAGGTTTTAGTTGATTCTCTAGGATTCTTTAAGTAGATCATCATATCATCTTCAAAGAGTGATAGCTTGGTCTCCACATTGCCTATTTTACTAACTTCAATTTCTTTTTCTTCTCTAATTACAACTGCTAGTGTTTCTAGTACAATGTTAAATAATGGAAGTGTTAATGGGCAGCCTTGTTTCACTCCTGATCTTAATGGGAAGGCTTCTATTTTATGTCCATTGCAGATGTTGCCTGCTTATGGTTTTAAATATATACAATTTATCATTTTTAGAAAAGGCCCATCTATTCTTATACTTTCTAGTGTTTCCTATAGGAATCAGTGTTGTAGTTTTTCAAAGGCTTTTTCTGCATCTATTTAGATAATCATATGATTTTTGTCAGTTTGCTTGTTGATATGATGTGATATAATGATTCACAATTATGTGAATGGTTTTCCTAATATTGAACCATGCTTACATTCCTCATATAAATCCCACCTGATCATAATGAATAACCCTAGTGATCACTTGCTGGAGTCTTTTTTGCTAGTATTTTATTTCAGATTTGCATCTATGTTCATTAAGGAGATTGGTCTATAATTTCCTTTCTCTGTTTTTTATCTACCTGGCTTTGGAATCAGTACCAAATTTGAGTCATAAAAAGAATTTGGTAGAATTCCTTTTCTTATTCTGTCAAATAGTTTGTATAATATTGGGACTACTTGTTCTTTAAATGTTTGCTAGAATTCACTTGTGAATCCATTGGGCCCTGGGGATTTTTTCTTAGGGAGTTGTTTGAATGGCTTGTTCAATTTCTTTATCTGATATGGGGTTATTTGAGTATTCTATTTCTTCTGCTAATCTAGGCAATTTATATTTTTGTAAATATTCATCCATTTCACCTTCATTGCCATATCTATTCAATGCAATTGGATGAAATAGTTTTTAATAATTGCCTTACTTTCCTCTTCATTAGAGGTGAGATCTCCCTTTTCATCTTTCCTTCATTTTTAGATTGGTTAGTACTTTGTCCATTTTATTTGTTTTCTCAAAGTACCAGCTTCTAGTCTTGTTTATTAATTGAATAGTTCTTTTATTTTCAATCTTATTAATTTCTCCTTTAATTTTTTGAATCTCTAATTTGGTTTTCATCTGGGGATTTTTAATTTGTTCACTTTCTAGTTTTTTAATTTACCTTTCCAATTCATTAACCTCTGCACTCTCTAATTTATTAATATATGAACTCAAGGATATAAATTTTCCCTAAGTACTGCTTTAGCTGCATTGCATAGATTTTGAAAGGATGTCTCTTCATTGTAATTTTTTTCAATGTAATTATTGTTTCTATGACTTGTTCTTTAACCCATTTTGGAGAATTATATTATTTAATTTCTAATTAATTTTTCATTTGCCTCTCCATATATACTTGCTAATTATTATTTTTATTGTATTGTGATCTGAAAAGTTTGCTTTTATTATTTCTGCTCTTTTGCACTTATTTGCAATTTTTTATGCCTTAGTACATCGTCAATATTTGTGAATGTACCATGCACTGCTGAGAAGGTGTATTCCTTTTTGTCCCTATTTATTTTTCTCCATATATTTATTAACTCCATTTTTTCTAAGATTTCATTCACCTCTCTTACCTCTTTGCTGTTTATTTTTTGGTTCTATTTATCTAGATCTAATAGAGGTAGGTTCATGTTTCACACTAGTATAGTTTTACTATCTATTTCCTCCTTACAATGGTATAGATTCTCCTTTAAAAATTTGGGTATCATATCATTTGGTGTATATATGTTGAGTTCTGATATTTTCTCATTGTCCACACTGCACTTTTTTAGAATGTAATTACCTTCCCTATCTCTTTTAATCAGATATATTTTATTTTGGCTTTGTCAGATATCATGATTGTGATTACTGTCTTCTTTTACTCAGTTGATGCCCAATTGATTTTCTGCCATCAGCTTACCTTCCTCATGTGTGTTTCTTGCAGCCATCATATGGTAGGATTTTGTTTTTTAATCCACTCTGCTATTTCCTTCAGCTTTACAGGAGAGTTCATACCATTCACATTCAAAGTTATGATTACTACCTGTGTATTCCCCATCATTTTGATTTTCTCTCCTTGTCCTGCCCTTTCCTCTTTCATTATTTCTGCCTACACCAATATTCTTTTTTAATCAGTCCCCTTATTCCCTACCCTTATGTTACCTTCCTTTCTCCTCCCTCCCTTCTTATTATTCCCTTTAATTTTCTTTTTGGGGTCTTTTATGCTACCCCACACTCTTCCCCTTTTGTATTGCTTCCTTATCTGCACCCTCTCTTTTTATTCCCCTTTTGTTTTTTTAGTCTATTAAATTTCCTTCCCCCTCTCTTTCCCTCCTCCCCTTTTTTAACTCCCTCTCCACTCTCCCCCTTAGTTTTCCACTCTCAGATTCCCTATATTGTAAGATAGAATTAAATACCCCAATGGTTTTGCATGTTCTTTCCTCTTGGAATTGATTCCACTGAGAATAAAGTTTGAGTGTTACCTTTTAGCATTCTCTTCCTCTCCTTCTTATAGTTGTATTCTTCCCCTTCTCCTCCCATGTGCCTTTTTGTGTAGTATAGATTATACTAATTTTCTTATTCCTTCAAATTTTCTTGATGCCATTCCCCCCTTATTTCATTTTATATGATTTTAATTCACTTAGTACCCCAATGTCTATCTATGGATAATTCTTCTAACTATTATAATGGTAAATATAATTTTGACATTTACAAATAACATTTTTCCATATAGAAATATAAACAATTTGGTCTTATTTGAGGCCTTACAGAACAAAAAATAAGACCCCTCTCTTTCTCATTCACCTTTGCATTTTTTTCTTGTTTTTTTTTTTTGCGTGTGTTTTTATGTCAAATATTCTGTTTAGTTTTGATCTTTTCTTTACAAATATTTGAGAGTCTGCTATTTTTTTAAATGCCCAAACTTTCCCTTGGAAGCATATAGTCAGTTTTGATGGGTAGGTGATCCATGGTTGTAGAACAATTCTCTTGCCTTTCTGAATATTGTACTGCTCCTTGATATCTGAATTATCTCTTTCTGTCTTCTTGTAATATTTTATCCTTAGCTTTGAAACTCTTGAATTTGGCAAGTACATTTCTGAGATTTATATTTTGAGGATTTAGTGAAGTGAGTGATCTATGGACTCTTTCAATGTCTATTTTGTGCTCTTGTTGCAGAACTTCAGGGAGGTTTTGTTGGATAATTACTTGTAGTAAGGTGTCAAGTTTTCTATTTATTTCCAGGCTTTCAGGTACGCCTATTATTTTCAAATTGTCTCTCTGAGATCTATTTTCAAGGTCAACCACCCTCTCAAAGAGATATTTTGTGTTGCCTCATTTTTTGGCTTTGCTTTTTTTTTCCTTTCTTGTGAGATCATTGGCTTCTACTTGCCCAATTCTAGTTTTTAATGACTGGTTTTCAGCTAATATCTTTTGATTTACCTTTTTGGTTTGGTCTATCTTGATTTTCATGACTTCCAGAAGGTCATTTCTGGTCTTAGATTTTCCTATTATTTCATTTGATTTCTGGGACTCAGTTTCCAAGTGGGAGAAGCTATCTTTTAAACAGTTATTTTCTTTTAGGACTAATTCCTACTTTTCTTACCACATATCTTCCATTTTTCTGATAATCTCAGTTTTTAAGTCTTCAAGAACTTATGATCAATTTTCATTTTTTCCCAAAGTTTTGAGTGTGTTTAATTGTTGGTCATCTTCTGCTGACTCTTCTTTAATCTGTTTTTTTTTTTTTTCTGCATAAAAATTATAGAGGATCAAAGTTTTCTTCTTGTTTTTTTTTGTGTTTTTGGATTTAAGTTCCAGGGAGTTGAGGGCCATTACCTCATTCCTTCCTGGTCAGATGTCTAATTAAGGAATTTGGGTGATCTTTGTATTGGGCTCTGAAGAGGTTTTTGCCCTGAGGATATTTTTCCAAGTCCTCAGCAATGTCAACCTGCTCTTAGTGGCAAGCCGAGCCCCTATGAACTTAAAGATTATCTTGCAGAAATGTGAATTGTAGGCAAGTCTCTCTATTGAGCACTGGAGAGGTTTTAGCCTGAGGGCTTTTTATGGTTCTCTGTGGCATTTTGCTGTGAACCACCCATTTTCCACAAGCTCTGCATGACCCTATCTCCACATTTCCTCAGAATCCTGGTATTCTGAATCTAGTTTCTCTTAGATATAAGTCTGTGTTGATCTCAACCAGCCTTCCTCCTAGATCTTAGAAGTTTGTCCCATGTTACCTTGGACTCTGGAAAGGTAGGTGAAGTGGGAAAGGGGGATGATGATCTCACCCCTTAGTGGGGGCAATTTTGTCCCCTTTTAGCATGGAAATGCCCCAGCTTTGCCTACCTTCTGTGCTGTGTCCTACCATGGAACTCCTTTACTTGTCTGATTTTGGTTTGTCATTTTTGAGGCAGTCTCTCTTGATGTTAGAGAGTAGAAATGTAAACTTTAGATTACTGCTTTTACTCTGGAGCCATCTTGACCCATTAGTCCCTAAAGCCTTTTTGCTTGTTTTCCAAGTACAATATTATATGGATTGTTTTCCCCTGCTGCTCAAGTGATACAGACCTTTCATATCACCCACTGAAGTTGTTTTAAGTGAAAATATTGTTTCATCCAATGGCTTTGTTTGTTTTGTCATTCCAGAATTCATTTTGTTGAATTCTTTTAAAGTTGTTTGGGAGGGGAATTTGAGGGAGGTTTGGTGAATCTCTGCCTTTTATCCTACCTTCTTGGATCTCTCTCTCCCACCAAAGTATTTTCCTAAATACAGATTTAACAGTTTTTTTTTTAAAATTAGGTCTGCTTTTTTTCTAGAATGTAATAATTTTGAATGTGGATTTACAATTTTCCTTGATATCTGTTCATATCTTTGTGATGAAAGGATGTGGATACATTAATTATTTTATAATTTAGTTTAATGATTTTCCAACCTTTATTGAACATAATACCTTTTAGCATGACTAGTATCAACATGCAGACATACTTTACTTCATCTACAAATATTAACAATGTGTGATCCTTATGCATATGTTGCATTTCATTATACAGGGTTATTTATGATAATGTTTTATTTTAACTTAGTCTTTTATTTTCATAGAGTTGAAATAATTTTAAACATTTATATACATGATGCTAAATATGAGTCAAGGTATACACACATTCATAATTTTCAGTTTTCAATGACTAACAAGGTCTAAAGAAGTCTTGGAGAGGCAGATATTTCTAAGAAAATTCATCACGTAATATAGAAATAAATCTGAGTTCTAAGATTACATGTGAAGAATAGAATTTAATTGGCAAAGACAAAGTTAGGAGATTAAGAAGACACTAAACTATGAAATAATCTGAAATAAGAGATTTGCAAAGAGGAGAAATGAGAACAAATGAAGAAAATAGAAAGACTACAATGAAGAACACCAGAACTTGTCCCCTTGAACAAAAACTAGACTAATATCAGGCTTTTGAAACAAAATCAGAAAAAAAAATCACAGGTAAATTCTTGAAAAAATGTCTATGTCAATACTTTATCCATGAATTTTAGCCCATGACTTTCAGAGAAAGTTTTAATCCATTCAATTTTAAAGGAGAAATAAATAATGCTGACTTAAAAGTCAGTCCAAATATCTGAAAATGAACATATTTAAGTGATGAATTTTACTGATGAACATCTTATTCTATTTGCAATAGTTATCTTATTACAAACATTGGTAGTACATTTTAAAAAATTATTATCACTTACTAAGCATGAAAATATATTTAACTCTGTAATAAAGATGTAAAATAAGACCAAGTTATTCTTAATTTGGAGTGGGTGAGATTGACTTAGGAATAACAGATGAGGCATTAAAATTTAAGGTTTCCTTGAAAGCATTTTTTCCTCCATGGACTCAAAGCTTAACAGAGAAAAGCATATATTTCATTTTTATTTTCCTGCATTAATAGAACTAGATAAGTGATAACAATTGGATAAATAGGGATAAGTATTCTACTTGTCCTTTGTTATAGGGAACTCGAACAGTATGAAAATCTCTCTACTTCTGCAGGTAGATGCTTTATCTGAAACTTGAGATTCTTGAAGAGTTGAATTGTACAATTTTAAGACTTGATCCCAGCTAGTCTTGAATTTATATACAGCTCACAATAGACTACATTTTTTTATTTTACACATACAAACATATATGTGTATATATGCACACATACGTATTTTATTAAAAATTTTTAACATAATCAAAATACTTATTTTCACTTAATATATTTTTGCATGTGTATCATATTCATGTAAATATATACATGTACACATGAACCTATTCTCTAGAACTACTACTAGCCTCTAAATTAAAGAATCCAAAGGCATGGAATATGATATTCAGGAAGTCAAAAGAGCTGTGTTTACAAACCAAAGCCACCTATCCAGAAAAATTAAATATATTATGTCAGGGAAAAAAATGGACATTCAATAATGTAGTTGACTTCCATGCATTCCTGAGGAATAAACCAGACTGAAACAAAAATGTGAAGTCCAAATATGAGACCCAAAAGAAGTCCAAAAAGGTAAATAAAAGAAATAAAATTTAAGGGACTCAAACTAAAAATGTTTATATAGAACAAGGATTTCTGTAATTCTCAAAAATTGCCCTTAGCAGTAGAGAAGATAGAAAGGACTTATTCAGAAAGAGGTTGGAGAAGCAAGCTGATTATAAGACATGATTATATCATATACGATGATAAGATATATAGATGTTTAAATATGATGATATGGAGTGATCTCTATTAATAATATGATATGTATGTTTTGAATGATACATTAAAAATCAATCAAGGGTTGAAAGAGAGGGTTGCACTGAGAGAAAAGGGAAAGGAGAGAGGAGAATTTGGTAAACTATATTAGATAGATATGAAAAATAATTACAGAGAGTGGAGGATAATGGTGGTGATGGACAGTGCTTAAACTTTACTCCCATTTTAAAGGACTCAGAGAAGGTAAAATAAGCATACTCAGTGGTGCATACAATTCTATTTTAACCCACAGAGAAGGAGAGGGGACTAAGACAAGAGAAGTGGGTGGTAATTGGAGGGAGCTAAAAGTGGGTGTGTGTGAAAAAATTCTGATGAGGAGGAACTGAGAGAAAGGGAATAGATCAGTATTTAAAGGAGATAATATAATGGAGGGCAATACACAGTTAGTAATCATAAACTCAATAAAAATAGGATGAATTCACCCATTAAATGGAATTGGATAGCAAGTGGATTAAAAACAATAATCCTTATATATATTGTTTACAAAAAAACAAATTAGAAACAGTGTGAAACACACAGATTCAAGGTAAAACCAGGAGAAGAATTTATTATGCATCATCTAAAGTAAAAAGAAGCATGAGTAGCAATCCTGATACCAGACAAAGCTAAAGTAGAAATTGTTCTGATTAAAATAGATGAGAAAGGAAATTACATTTTGTTAAAATGTTCTATAAACAAGGAAGTGATATAATTACTGAACATTTATGCAGCAAATGGCATAGTATTTAGATTTCTAAAGAAAAAATTAAAGGAGCTTACAGAGTAAATAGATAGATAGACCATAGTAGTGGGAGATCCCAAACTTCCCATTTCAGAACTAGATAAATCAAACCAAAAAAAAAATAAAGAAGTAAGGGAAGTGACTGAAATGATAGAAAAATCAATTTAATATATATCTTGAAAACATTGAATAAGGAAAAATGGAATATACTTTCCTCTCAGAATTATCTGGAATATATGTATATATATACATATATATATATATGTATATATATATATATATATATACGTGTGTGTGTGTGTGTGTGTGTGTGTGTGTGTGTGTGTGTGTAAAGATTGAACATGTACTAGGGCATAGAAATATTGCAAAGAAATTCAGAAAAGGAGAAATAAATAATGCCACATTTTCAGATTAAAATGTCATAAAGCTATACTTAAGAAGGGTCCATGGAAAGGCAAATTTAAAGTAAATGGGAAACTAAATAATATAAATCTTTAAAACTGGTGGGTCAAATAAGAAATCATAGAAACAATTATGGACTTCATTAGAGAGAATGACAATGATGAAACATCACATCAAACCTATGGGATACAGCCAAATCAGTACTCTGAGTGCCTATAGCAATAAAATTGAGAAGGAGATAAATAAATTGGGCTTGCAACTTAAAAATTAGAAAAAAGAACAAATTAAAAATCCCCAGATAAAAACTAAATTTGAAATCTTAAAAATTAAAGGATAAATTAATAAATTTCAAAGTAAAATATTATTGAACTAATAAATAAGACTAGGAGCTGGTGCTTTGAAAATAAACAAATAAAATAGATATGGTACTGGTTAATCTGATAATAAAAGGAAGAGAATCAAATTAACAATGTCAAAGATGAAAAGGATGATCTCACCTCCAATGAAGAGGAAATTAATGTAATTATTAAGAACTATTCTGCCCAAATATGTGGCAATATATATGATTATGTAGGTGAAACAGGGGAATATTTACAAAAATATAAATTGCCTAGATTAAGAAAAGAGAAAATAGAATACTTAATTCCATCTCAGGAAAAGAAATTGAAAAAAGCCATCAAGGAACTTCATAAGAAGAAATTTCAGAACTAGTTGGTTTCACAAATGAATTCTATCAAACATTTAAAGAAAAACTAATATCAATACTAGGAAAATCATTTGACAAAATAAGCAAAAATGGTGTCTTACCAAATTATTTTCATGACACAAATATGGTACTGATTCCAAAGCCAGGAAGACCAAAAAGAGAGAAAGAACATTGTAGATTAATCTCCTTAAAGAACATAGATGCAAAAATATAAATAAAATGCTAGCAAAAAGACTACAGCAAGTTATAACAAAATTAACCACTATGAACAGTTGGGATTTATACCAGGAATGCAAGGTTGATTTAATATTAGGAAAACCATCCACATAATTGACCATACCAAATAATCAAACAAACAGAAATCATATGATTAACTCAATAGATGCAGAAAAAGCCCTTGACAAAATACAACACCCATTCCTATTGGAAACACTTGAAAGTATATATTCCTATATTCTGAAGGGCCATTCCTCAAAAAAAACAACAGTATATATTTAAAACAATCAATCCACATCATCAGAAATGGACACAAGTTAGAAAGATTCTCACTAAGATCAAGACTAAAGAAAGGATGCCCATTATCACCTTTAATATTTAATATTATATTAGAAATATAAGCAGTAGCAATTAGAGAAGAAAAGGAAATTGAAGGGATTAAAGGAGACAATGAGGAAACTACACTACCAATCTTTGCAGATTATATGATGGTTTACTTAATGAATCCTAGAAAATGAACTAAAAGGCTAGTGGAAAAAGTAACAACTTTAGCAAAGTTGCAGTGTACAAGATAAACCCACATAAATCATCAGCATTTTTTTATATTTACAACAACATTCAGCAGCAGTAGTTAGAAATAGAAACTCCATTTAAATCACTCCAGACATTGTAAAATATTTAGGAATACATTTACCAATACAAACAGAGGAATTATATGAACACAACTACAAAACAATTTTTACACCATTAAACCTTTTTCTAAATAACTGGAAAAAACTTTAATTTCCCATGGATAGGAGGAGCTTATTTAAGGATAATGAGAATCCTACCCAAAGTAATCTACTTATTCAGTGCCATACACTTCAAAGTACTAAAGTACTTGTTTTTATAGAATTAGAAAAAAATTATAACAAAGGTAATCTGGAAGAACAAGAGATAAAAATATCAAGGAAATAATGAAAAAAATGGGAAGAGTGGGGATCTAGATTTACCAGATCTCAAACTCTACTATAAAGCATTCATCATCAAAACAATATGTTACTGGCTAAGAGACAGAAAGGTGCATCGATGGAATAGTCTATGGATGAATGACCTCAGCAAGCTAGTGTTCAAGAAACCCAAAGATCCTAACTTTGGGGAGAACTCACTATTTGATAAAAACCTGGGAAAATTTGAAAAAAGTATGTGAAAAATTAGGTTTAGATCAAAATCTTACACTCTATGCCAAGATCAATTCAAATGGGTAAATGACATAAATATAAAGAGTAAAATCATAAATCAATTAGGTCAACATAGAATTGTATACCTGTCAGATCAGGGGAAAATGGAGGAATTTAAGACCTAGCAAGAGATAGAGAACATTACAAAATGTTAAATGCATGATTTTGACTATATAAAATTTAAAAAGTTTTGAACAAATAAAACCAATGCAAAAATAGAAGGAAAAAATAGAAGGAAAACAACAAACTAGGAGAACATTTTTACAACAAAACTCTCTGACAAAGGTTTACTTTCCCAGATATATAGGCAACTAAGTCAAAATTACAAAATAAAAAATAAAGCCATTCTCCAGTTGGCATATGCTAAAAGGATATGAATAGGCAGTTCTCAGATGATGGAATCAAAACTATCAATAAGCACATAAAATGTGTTCTAAATACCTCCTGATTAGAGAAATGCAGATTAAAACAACTTGAGGTACAACCTTACACCTTCCAGATTGACCAATATGGCAGCAAAGGAAAGTGATAAAATGTTGGAGGGGATGTGGAAAAATTGGGACACCAATACAGTGCTGGTGGAGTTGTGAATTGGTCCAATCATTCAAGAGGGAAATTTGGAACTATGCACAAAAGATTATAAATGAATGGCTACCCATTGACCCAATCATACCACCATTGGGTTTGTACCCCCAAAGAGATAATAAGGAAAAGATTTGTTCAAAAACATTTATATCTGCACTTATTGTGGTGGCAAAAAAATTGTAAAATGAGATGGTGCCCATCGATTGGGGAATAGCTGAAGAAATTGTGTGTAAGGGTTAAACAGTAGGAGTTAGACAAAAGTGAGCAGAGCAGTTAAATAAAATACAGTTTAATTTGAGAAGAAGTACAGATAGAAAATAGAAAAGGAGGAAAGGGAGATTATTATTCTAATACCATATGATTATACCTAAATTCCAAAATTTCTAAATCCTACTTCTAACTGTCCTCTGAGGTCAGATTCTTCTTGCCTGGCAAGACCAGGCCTATCTAACCTATACTATCTAAAATTGATTCTCTAACTACCTATCTTCCTAAATAATCAGATATTCACTACCCACAAACTCCTTCAATGAGTTTTTCATAAGCCAACTGTCAGTAGTCAACTGCCAGTAGTCATCCTACTATCACAAGATCCAGAGGCAAAAAGCCCCTAACTGCCAACATTCCTTCATTATCTTTTGCCTAATCTCCCTGGTAATGGAATCTTCAGCTCAGACTCACAGACACCTGCCAGTTCTGCCTGACTTAGAAATCCTGCTCTCTTGCCTCTTGAAGAGACAGAGGGAGAAATTAAGAAAATCTTTTCAACATGTGGTATCTGATGGTAATGGAATATTATTGTGCTGAAAGGAATAATGAATTTGAAGAATTTCATGTGAACTGAATAACATGGTAATACGTTGTGAACAATGATATATATATATATATATAATCCTGTGGAATTGCTCATCGACTATGGGAAAGGAGAGGAAATGGAGAGAGGAAATCATAAATCATGTAAGCATGGAAAAATATTCTAAAGAAAATGTAAATTCTTGGAGGGAGGAGATAATGTTTACTTCGCTCAGTGCTCACAAAATAGTAAGTGATTATTAATTATTATTGAAAGATTGATTCAAGGTTCAATGCCATGTTGTTTGTCTTAAGTACACCCTATGCTTAATCTACATCAGTATAATATAACTTGGAAAACCAAATATAGTATTCAATATAAAATCATGTATGAAGTGTTGTGTCAGAATTTCACTTCCCTATTTCTGTAAATTATTCCCTTTTAATGAAGTCCAAGATGATATGATCTATTCTAGCTGCTACATGATGCTGCTGAACCAAAGTGAGATAGTACACAAGAAACTCCATTTCCACACAGTATACTTACATTTATGATAATCTTTACTAAAAAAAGAACTAACACCCTAGATAATACATCACTCAGTCTCATAAATTATGTTTACTAACAATTTCTCTAATCCCTCTCATACACTCTAGAATTTTCTCTGAAAATTAAGGTTCACTGGTCTACTGTGCAAAATATTTTCTCTTCCTTTTAATACCTTATTACAATAATACTACTCACCACCTCCCTTTTTTGGGCTCTATTTGTGTGTGTGGGAACATGACCCAAATTTGTGAGGGGAGGATGTTTGATAACTACTGATCTAGCTATGTAATTTTTATCAAAGCCATGGATGAAGAAATGATTCTCCACTATCTACCTCCAGATATAGAACCATTAGAGTCAGATCTACAGTTCAAAGCATATTATCTTTTGCATTAGTTTATTTATTTATTTTTTGACATTTTGTTGTCATATAAGTATTCTCTTACAACAATGACCAATATGAAAATTTGTTTTGCATGATAGTACATGTATTGGGGTGTATGGTGTGCTCAGGTAGGAGTAGGATCTCCTCTCCAGTATGGAGGGATTGTCCTGCCCTCCTAGGGCAGCTCTCCAACCTCTGACACTCACCTGATACCCAGCTCTCACTTGTGGCTCCTAGTAGCTGCTAGAATGAGGCAGTGGCCACACCCCGGGCAACGGCTTCGACAGGCCAGCTAAACCTTGTGATGGTAGCCATCGTAGACCCCTGGTGAACCAGGGCCTTGCTCACCCAGCATGTGAAGACTGCTTCAGCTGAACAGACGGAAGAAACCAATAAGAAGGTTCAATGACTGAGAGGGTGGGTGACGCAGCAAAGCACTGTGGAGTGCTTAGGGCATGTTGGAGCACAAAGGACAACATGACCATCCAATGGAGCTGAGGAAGTTTCCAGGTGTAATGGCTTTTTGTGCCACTGGACCCAGGCTTCCAATGCTGAGAGAGTGGGAGTGTCTCTGTGCATCAACTTTTCCACTTAAATCTCCTTCACACCCAAGTGTCTTTGTGCACACTCATCTATCCTAGATGAAAATGCAGAAAGACAATTGTCATCCTTGGTTACTGAGAGACTACTACTAAATGTATAACCCAGATCAAATTGCTTACCATCTTTGAAAGGGGGGGGGGAGAGAAGGGAGGGAAGGAGACTATTTTGATCTTTTAATTTCAGAAAATGAATGTTAAAAAATTGTTATTACATATAATTGGGAAAATAAAATCTTTGAATAAAAAAAAAGTAAAAATTGACACTTTGTTTACTAACCTGGAATGTCTCTGGCTTTTTCCTCATCTTGAAAAAATCATCTGACAATGGCTTATAATATATACCTATGAGTTATTTTAGGATATGAAAATATAGTTCCTCTTAGCCAAATGATATGAATTCATCAAAGGCAGCAGCTTAGTAATATCTTTAATATCTTTGTACTAACATTGGGCATTTACTCTCAGTAAGAAATTTTCATTTTATAATTTTTAGATTGAAGTACATTCTCTTTAGCAGAGAAAGAAAACAATAAAAAAACTGAGTAACTCTTTTCTCTCAGTTGTGACTCATCATGGACATAGAATTCCATTTTCTTCCTCATATAGTTCGGAATAAATCATCCCACTTTTTTGCTGTTCTTAGTTTCCCATATCAGTCTCCACTTATTCTCATCTTTAGCATTTCCGACATTATTTTGCTAAAACCAAATCACTCTTAGTATTCTGTGTTTTGGTATTGGTTCCATTCTATGTAGTTTCTTTCTTTAAAAATAAATAATTAAACATATAAACAAAGAATTAATTAAATAATTCCATTTCTGAGTTGTCTCTACATCCATAATTATTCCTTAAAATGAATTTCAATCTCTCTTTTAACCTGAATTGTTGTATATCTTCAACATTTCATTCTTCTCTTTATTCCAATAATTTTATTGTTTTAATAATTTATTTAGTCAATTTAGAACATTATTCCTTGGTTACAATAATCATAGTATTTCCCTCCCTCTTCTACCCCCACCCTTCCCATAGCTGACAATCAATTTCACTGGGTATTACTTGTGTCCTTAATCAAAACCTATTTCCATGTTGTTGGTGTTTGAATTAAGATGTTCATTTAGAGTCTACATCCCCAACCATATCCCCTCGACCTATATAATCAAGAAGTTGATTTTCTTCTGTGTTTCTATTCCCAAAGTTTTTCCTCTGAATGTGGATAGTGTTTTTTCTCATAAATCCCTCCAAGTTGTTCAGAATTATTGCATTGCCACTAATAGAGAAGTCCATTACATTTGATTGTACCACAATGCATTTTTCTCTGTGTACAATGTTCTCCTGGTTCTGCTCCTTTTGCTCTGCATCAATTCCTAGAAGACATTCAAGTTACCATGGAATTCCTCCACTTTATTATTCCTTTGAGCACAATAATATTCTATCACCAAGATATAACACAATTTGTTCAGCCATTCCCCAATTGAAGGGCATCCCCTCATTTTCCAATTTTTTTTTGCAACCGCAAAGAGAAGAACTATGAATATTCTTGTATTCTTTTTTCTTATTATCTGTATGTGGAAAAAATCCAGCAGTGCTATGGCTGGATCAAAGAGCAGACAGTATTTTAGCTCCCTTTGGGCAGAGTTCCAAATTGCCCTCCAGAACGGTTGAATCAATTCAAATCTCCACCAGCAATGCATTAATGTTCTGACTTTGCCACATCCCTTCCAGCATTCATTACTTTCTCTTACTGTCATGTTAGCCAATATGCTAAGTGTGAGGTAATACCTCAGAGTTGCTTTGATTTTCCCAGTAGTTTTATCAAATAGTGAATTTTGGTCCCCAAAGCTGGAATCTTTGGGCTGATCATAGATCATAGACTGTGTTGCTGAGGTCACTTACTCCAAGTCTATTCCACTTATCATCCTTTCTGTCCCTTAGCCAGTACCAAATTGTTTTGATGACCACTGCTTTATAGTATACTTTGAGATATGGGACTGCAGGCCTCTTTCCTTCACATTTTTTTCATGATTTCCCTCGATATCGTTTATATATAGGTCTTCCAAATGAAATTTGTCATATTTTTTTTTGTTCTAATTCAGTAAAAAAGTTTTGTGGTAGTTCAATGGGTATGGCAAAAAATAAGTAAATTAATTTGGGTAGGATTGCCATTTTTAATATGTTACCTCATCCTACCCATGAGCAATTTATCTTTTTCCAATTGTTTAGATCAAGTTTTAACTGTGTGGAGAGAGTTTTTTGGTTGTGTTCATGTAGTTCCTGTGTTTGTCTCGGCAGATTGATTGCTAAATATTTTTTATTGTCTAGAGTGATTTTAATTGGAATTTATCTTTCTAATTCTTGCTGCTTAGATGTCTTGGAAATATATAGAATTGCTGTTGAATTCTGTGGGTTTATTTTATACCCTGCAACTTTGCTAAAGTTGTTGATTATTTCCATTAGCTTTTTGGTTGATTTTTCTAGGATTCTTTAAGTAGACCATCATATCTGCAGAGTGATAGATTTGTCTCCTCATTGCCTATTTTAATACCTTCAATTTCTTTTTCTTTTCTAATTGCTATGGCAAGTGTTTCTAGTACAATTTTAAATAATAGAGGTGATAATGTGTAAGCTTGTTTCACTCCTGATCTTATTGGGAAGGCTTCTAGTTTATCCCCATTGCAGATGATTTTTGCTGAGGGTTTTAAATATATACTGTTTATTATTTTTAGTAAAGGTCCTTCTATTCCTATGCTTTCTAGTGTTTTCAATAGGAATGTGTTATATTTTCTCAAAGGTTTTTTCTGCATCTATTGAGATAATCATATGATTTTTGCCTATTTGCTTGTTAATATGGTCAATTATGTGGCTGATTTTCCTAATATTGAACCATCCTTGCATTTCTGATATGAATTCTACCTGGACATAGTGAATAAGCATTGTGATCACTTGTGAGAGTATTTTTCCTAGTATCCTTTTTTTTAAAGATTTTTGCATCTATTTTCATTTAGGAAATTGGTCTATAGTTTTCTTTCTCTGTTTTTGACCTGCCTGGCTTTGGAATCAATGCCATTTTGTGTTGTAAAAGGAATTTCATAGAACTCCTTCTTTTCTTATTATGTCAAATACTTTTATATAATATTGGGATTAGTTGTTGTTTGAATGTTTGATAGAATTCATTTGTGAATCCATCTGGACCTGGGAATTTTTTTCTTAGGGAGTTCTTTAATGGCTTGTTCAATTTCTTTTTTCTGATATGGGCTTGCTTATTTAGTCTATTTCTTCCTCTGTTAGTCTAGGCAATTTATATTTTTGTAAATATTCACCCAAATCACCTAAATTGCCATATTTATTGCCATATAATTGGGCATAATAATTTAAATGATTGCCTTAATTTCCTCTTCATTAGAGTTGAGATCACCCTATAAATCTTGGATACTGTCAATTTGGTTTTCTTCTTTACTTTTTAAAATTAGATTGACCAGTACTTTGTTTATTTTATTTGTTTTTTCAAAGTACTAGCTTCTAGTCTTATTTATTAAATGAATAGTTCTTTGACTTTCAATTTTACTAATTTCTCCTTTGAATTTAGGATCTCTAATTTAGTCTTTGTCTGAGGGTTTTTAATTTGTTCACTTTCTAGTTTTTTTTTAAATAGAATGCCCAATTCATTGACCTCTGCCCTCTCTAATTTGTTAATATATGTACTGAAGGATATGAATTTTCCCCCTGAGTACTGTTTTGGCTGCATCATATCAGTTTTGAAAGGATATCTCATCTTTTTCATTTTCTTCAATGAAATTGTTAATTGTTTCTATGATGTGTTCCTTAACTAATCAATTCTGGAGAATTGTATTGTTTAATTTCCAATTAATTTTTGATTTGCATCTCCATGTACCCTTGCTATTTATTATTTTCATTGCATTGTGATCTGAGAAGGTTGCATTTATTATTTCTGCTCATTTGCACTTATTTTCTATGTTTTTATGCCCTAGTACATGGTCAGTCTTTGTGAATGTACCATGTGCTGCTGAAAAGAAGGTATATTCCTTTTTTGTCTCCAAATACAGTGGTTTTTTTCCCCATCATCCATATGAATATTGTTAAAGAGAATATTTACTAGACCAGAAAATTATATCCCCCAGATACATTGGATAATTTTTTGAGGTTTTCAATTTCAAGTAAGAATGTGATCAAAGTAGATATCTACAGGCCAAATGTGATATCTAGATAGCAGATATCTAAAGTCCAAAACCCTTAAATTCTTATTTTCTCTTCAAGGGACATAGCCAAGTAGAGAGGAGTAAGAAATGGGATAAGGGAGAGGGCAGTACAGATATGACCTCACTATTTGTTGTCTCAAAATATCTATTTCAGCAATGAATATAATGAGATCTTACTTCACTGGGAATCTAGTGGGCTTTATTCTTGCTTTAAAAGTTGGAAAGACTTCAAAATTCCAATTCTCTCCTTTTGCTATTAATTCCCCCATGACTTTAATATTTCATGTTGGAGACACCCCCTCAAGAAATGGATACAAAGAAAGTAAATCTTACTCTATTTTTCTTTGCTTAAAATCTTTCCTTTCCGAAAAACACAACAAAGAGAGAGAGCCCAATCCACTGACTCATATATTTTTCTATTAGTTCTGTGGTCAATTTGCTCTTACATAAAAAGTAGTAATGAAGCTTTGAACTTGGAGTTTTGAAAGGACAAGAGTGGAAAATCATCTTTAGCAGAGAGAATAGCACATTCCAAATCCGTTCACTGTTAGTCATTTGTGAGAAAAATCCCCTTTGGCTTTCCCTCCCCATTGATACAATTTTCTGTCTTGTGACCTTTATGATAAAAGGAGGTGGCTACATTTCATTTCAGTGAAATATTTACATTTTCATCTCAGGTGTTTTTAGACCCCACTCATTAAGGTCTTGGACAAGTGTCTTGAGTCAAACTTGACCTTGGAACAGAATCAAATTCAACAATTTATCCACTACAGTGTTGTTTTCAATTGCTTCTGGATCTCAGAGCAATTTGTGTACTCTAATCCATGGGCATAATTGTTTAGCTCCATGAACTGTTCAATTTTAATAATCAACTCTCCTTTGCTTCAATTTATAACAAAATTTTTGATGATTATTGCTTTTTAGTGTAGTTGGAGTTCTGGTACTCCTAGGACAGAATGAAATTATGTCATATTACAGTGAATGAATGATCTAAGTAGAAATTAATTTCCTACCTTCAGCAGGGAAGGCCAGAATGAGGGCCACAGGAAACACAAGTAATTCTGAGAAGGTCTAATTTCACTGAAAAGAGGTTATTAAAATCCTAAATTTGGCATAATGCCGAGTCTTTTTTTTTTCTTGTATGGCATTTATTTAATAACTCATCTAGCAGAGTGTCTTGAACATAAGAAACTATTGATTTTGTTCACTTGAATTGAGTTACAAAATTTAATTCAACAAGCATTTATTGAGGAACTACTTTAAAAATTTTTTTAACTTCTCTCTTAAATCAAAAGTAATAATAAATTCTAAGACAAAAGAACAGTAAGGGCTGGGCAGTTGAGATTTAGTGGTTTGCCCAGGTGAATACAGCTAGAAAGTTCCTGAAATCACTTTTATTTCAAGTGCCTCTGTTTCCAGATGACTTATCTTGCTTTTTAAGTTCTTTTTCCAGTTGTCTTCAGACTCTCCTAATTGTGTTTTGAATTGTATTTTGAGTTCTTCCAAAGCCTGTATCCAATTTTCTTGAGTTTCTGTTTTTTTTTTTTTGGCTTGGTGTTCCCTCATCCTTCTCTGTTCCATTTGCTCTTTGTTCATTGCCTGTATAGAAGCTGTCAATTGTAATTTATTTTTTCTTTTTCTGTTGTTTGCTCACATTTACCCCTTCTTTACTCCCTGCAATTGTCTGTGCTCTTTTTCCTCTCATTTTTTGTTGGATCTGTGGTTTGGGGCTTTTCTGACAGCCTTCACCCTTGGAGCTTAGTCAGCAAATCTCTCAGCACAGTCTGTGGGGGAGGGGTGTTGGAGCTTGAGATTCCCTGCCCTCTGAAGGCTTTGATGTGATTAAGTTCCACTGGGTTGAGCTGGATGTGCCCTGAGACCAAAACATCAGGAAGGGGGGGCACAATATGGAGTGGACTGCTGCTGCAACTAGGCTACCCACTCTGCACTCTGTGCTTCTTCTCCAACTATTTCCCCACTACCTGTTTTTGACACTCTGGTCCTGGCATGGCTTTGCCCACAAGATATTCCCTCCAGCCCAGCACCTTTGCCTGCCCAGAGGTTTTAGCTGCTTCAGTAGGCTTAGCACTCTAGGTGGGGGAGAACCCCAGGACCTTCCTTCTTCTTTCCTCTTCAACCCAAGTGTTCTCATATTCAGGCTTTTGGGGGACCTTACCTTTTAAGTTGAGTCCATCAAGAGGGTTCCTTGGTTCTGGATTGTTGCTAGCTTTGATTTTCAGTCCCTTAGGAGTATTTAGTTTGTAATCAGTAAGGAAGGGTTTTCAGAGGTCTGAACTTTTGCTGCCTCTATGCCACCCTCTTGACTCTGCCCTTTTCATTATTTTTACTATTAACTTCCCTTGCATTTTACACCATGAGATCCTACTTACTACTAAAGTTTGGAAAAGAAGTGAGTAGGCACTCAAACATCAATTTCTCTAATTTGCCAATAAATGATATGTAAATGCTTATACTGAATAGTAAGTCATTGTATTATGTGGAGGAAATAAAGTGTGTGAGGAAACTGGAGACCTTTTTTTTCCACATTCATTGAAAAATTTACAACTAGTAATCATGAAGAAGAGAAGATCTAGGGATAAATGGAAACATTTTCAAATATGTGGAGGATGGCCATGTGGAACTTTAAATTTTTTATTTTGGTGTGCCTAATAGAAAGAAGACAAATCAATGGAAGGGGAAAATATATAAATATAGCCTCCAAATCAGCAACAAGTAATTATTTTGGAATTCAAAAGTCAAATATACTTTCTTAAGAAGTTCTGTGCCTGATTTAATTAGTGGTCTTCATTCCAAGATTGCATGAGTCCTTGTGGGGAAATTGTAGTGGATTCCAATTTCAAACTGAGTTGGATTAAATGACATTCACATTTATCTCCACTTCTGCAATTCTATGATACTCAAAATCTGATGAGACACATTTAACTCTTTTTGAGGCCCACTGAGGAAAGTGGCCATGCTCACTTTAGATTGCTGGCAAGGTCCCAATCTTTTACTCAAAAGTGCTCCTACTCTTAGCCAAAGGTTATCTGTCATTAAACCCTGAGTCACCTCCTCACTCGGAAGAGCAAGGAAGTCCTTGTAACATCTTGATGGAAAGTATCAAACCTGGCTTTCCCTTTAAGAACAGATTAGCAATCACTGTTTCTCAATTTGGTTACTTCTGTAATAGCAAACCTGGTAACATTCACGTGTGACATCATTTTCATAAACATTATACAGCAGGAAATTAACAGCCACCAAGAATGTTGTAATGCTTAGTATTATACTTCCTACAAGTCTTTCTCTTTGTCATAATAAAACAAGATCATAGCCACCAGTCATGGTGCCATGACTCTTCTGCTTGGTCCTTCTCAGGCATGCGGGCCTCAACATTTCCTATCCTTCTTATTATCTCACCCTTCTCTCTAGCTACTAGTCTCCCTAGCAGGCTAACTTTCACACTCCACAGATAAAATGTCCCTCAAATCCAATCAATCATCTCCATGCCTCCCATGTGTGAACAAACTCTGCTTACTGAGGTTAAAAATGAGGTTTTGCCTCTCTTTTCATCTACATGGCCTTGCACAGTAACTTCTACATAAGAGATATTTGCTTATTGATTTATTATATTATATTATTTATATAATATGTGTATATATATTATATTATAATGCTTATTGATTGATTGATTTGTTCAACTTGAAAAAGCATAAGAATAGTCAATTATAAGTTTTGTATTTTGATTACATAAACTTTTATTAGTATTTTGATCATTATTTCCAATAGGTTTTATTTTTACTCATATATTTTACTTTAAATTTTTAAAAAAATTATTCTTAGAAGAGGTCTATAGGGTTAAGTAGATTGCCAAAGGGGTCTGGCATACAGAAAAGTTTATAAATTATGTTTCAGTAAAATTTCTTGCTTTACACAAAAGCAAATAAGTATCAAGAGTTTATCAAATGCCCAACATCTTGCCATATCTTGCACTGATTGTTTTTAAATTCCCACTATGGGTTAAGTTATTTACTAGGCACAGAGTATTAAAAAATAAAAGAAACATGTCCTGTTCTTAAGGAATATATATTTGCACTCAGGATACATATATATGTACAAAAATACACACACACACACACACACACACATATGGATAAAGAGATGATAAGCAACTCAGAGGATGACAGAAGATTTCAGGAAAGACTCCTGAAATGAAGTTTAGAAAAGTATTCTGAGAGATGAAGCCTACCTTTCTGGCATAAGGAACAGCATGCAAAAATGAATAAAATGAGTTTGAAATTTAGATTATGTGAAGGGAAATGATATAAAATAATATTGAACAACTTTTTTAGAGGCAAATTGTGAAGAGAATTGAATAATAACCAAGGACTTGGTATTTTAAATTAGTTTGTAAGAATCCAGTGAAGGAGGCCACAAACCATTTTGAAGATAGAGGAAGGCCTAGAATTCTACTACTTATAGGTTTGCCATACAATATTTTTCTAATCTATTAGCCAGTATATTATTACTCATATTTAGAAATTTGTCCATTTGCATAATGACCTAAATATAAAGAAATACTTGAAGCAATGATTAAGAGTCAATGGGAAATATTCTAAAACTACTTTCAATAAATAATTTTAAAACAATTCTCACTTTAAAAAGTAACAAGTCTCTTTTAATCTGTTTCATGATTAACTTTATCCCATTTTTCTTTAGTTTCACTCATAATATTTAAAACTTTAAGTTATTACAGAGGCTGGGAGCTAAGATGGCCAAGTAAAAGATCCTTAGCTCATTCAAACTTTCCCAAACATACAGAAAAAGAAAATAAAGCTCCTCAAAACAAGCAGAAAACATGAGACCTCATGGGAATGAGAGGGAGAGTAGAACACTGAGTGGGGAGCTTGGAGAGCACACATTGGCCCAGTACTACTTTCTCCCAAGTGGCATGAGGAAACAAAATAGCAAATGAGGAATAGCCCAATATTAGCCCCACTGATACCTGAGGCAAGGAATATTCAGAGATGATAGTAGACCTGTGAGAGACCTGACACAATAAAAATGGCAGAGGTGGGGAGTAGCTCAATGCTAGCCCTATCCATTTTCACTTGACCTGAGAAAATGAAAAGATAAGATAGTAGAGTCACCTAACACAGGAGACAACTGGGGAACTAACAGGAGGGGAAGTGGAATTCAGCTTAAATCATCTGCTATATATGTGCCCACAAAGGGACAGACAATTTTCCCTTGCATGTACACACTGAAGGGAATGGAGTGAGAAGATCTTACCCCAAGAAACACAAAATGTTACACTGGAAGTTTGGAACACTTAATTCCTTCATTCCTGGAGCAGAGAGGAACCTCAAAGGATAGATAAGCTAAAAGTGGGGAGGGAATAATAACAAGAAAAATGAGCAAGAGACAAAGAAAAAACCTAACTTAAAAAGATATTTTAGTGACAGGGAAGAACAAACTATAAATCAGAAGGGGAAAACAATGGTAAAAAGGAAACATATAGTCTCAAAGGAAATTGAAAAAGGTTGACATGCATGAAAATAATTTTTTGAAGAACTTAAAAAAGTTAAAAATCAAGCAATAAAATAAAAGATAGATTCATTTACTTGTAAACTAGATTGGACTAAATGGAAAGAGAGGTAAAAAAAAACACTGAAGAAAACAACTCCTTGAAGAGTAGAACAGGCCAACTGGAAAAGGAAACACAAAAAATTAAGGAAGAGAATAACTCCATAAAACAAGAATCAAGCAAATAGCAGCAAAGATATGCATAAGGCATCAGAAAACAATAAAACAAATATAAGAATAAAACAAAATCAAAAGTACAAGAAAACAATTAGAAGAAAATCCAAAATACTTGCCTAGAAAAAGAACTGGCTATGAAGTAAATCAAATCAAAAAGAGATAATTTAAGAGACATTAGAAAATCTGAAAATTATCACTAATAAAAGAACATGGACAAGCAGAAATCATCAGAGAAAACAGTGCTACTATCTCCAGACAAGTGGGGAAAATTGAAATGGAAAGAAACACTATATTGCCTTTTGAAAGAGACCTTAATATAAAGCATCCTATGACTATTATAGAAAAATTCAAATATTCCCAGACCAAGGAAAAAGTAAGGTAGTCAGCCAGAATGAAACAATTAAAAATTGTGTACTCTCAGTAAATATGATATAAGATCTGCAAACTTCATCATTAAAAACCAGAAGGCATGGAATATGATGTTAGGAAAGGCAAGAAATCTAGACATGCAGCCAAGATTCATATACCCAGGAAAACAGAGCATAGGCCTGTAGGGGGTAAACAAGAAACAATGAAATTATGGAGTTTCATATATTCCTATAAAAATAGAACTGAAAGGTAAATTTGATTACCAAATTCCACACTGAATAGAAGTGAAAAAAGGAAAATAGAAAAGTGAAAACAGAGGGTTTCAATTATGTTTGTTTGAATACATTCATATTCAGGAAGGTAAGAAGTAAAATATTTGAAATATATGTTATATTTGAGTGATACAAGGTACTTAAAGTATTTGAGACACTTAAAGTATTTAAAATACTTTAGAACTTTATCATGATTTAGGACAGTAAGTAGTATACATAAAAAGCAAAAAGGAAGTATGTGGAATAGTATGGGTTGCTTTCCCTCTAAAAAAAATCAAGTCATAGAAAAAAGGAACATATAGGGAAAAGATTTCAGTCCTGCCTGGACAACAAGCTGTCTGCAAAGGGACTACTCATTGGAAGCTCAACCAAGAAATGGAACCAGTTCAGACATGCAGTGAAGGAAACTTCAAAGGAAGTCCTAGGCCCCAAACAACGCAACCACCAGGACTGGTTCAGCGAGAACAACACTGCTATTGAAGACCTATTGAGCAAAAAGAAGAAAGTCTTTATGGAGTGGCAAAATAACCCAAACTCTGCTCCTAAAAAGGACAAATTCAAGTCTCTCCTAACCACGGTGCAAGGTGAGATCAGGGAGATGCAAGATCGATGGTGGGAAAAAAAGGCAGAAGAAATCCAGCTCTTTGCTGATAGGAAAAACTACAAACAATTTTTCAGTGCCCTCAAGACTGTCTATGGGCCATTAAAACCCACCACCACTCCCTTGCTATCCTCTGATGGTGACAGTCTCATAAAAGATAAAAAAGGTATCAACAACAGGTGGAAAGAACACTTCAATCAGCTTCTCAACCGACCCTCTTCAGTCGACCAAAGAGCCCTTGACCAGATCCCCCAAAACTGCACCATTGAACAACCTGACATCACTCCTTCAATAGAGGAAATCCAAAAAGCCATTAAACAAATGAGTGCAAGCAAGGCACCCGGTAAAGATGGAATCCCAACTGAGGTGTACAAGGCCTTAAATGGAAAGGTGATCCAGGCATTCCACATAGTGCTGACCAGCATATGGGAAGAGGAAGACATGCCCCCAGAACTCAGAGATGCCTCCATCGTAGCCCTATACAAGAACAAAGGCTCACGAGCAGCCTGTGACAACTACAGAGGCATCTCACTACTCTCCACTGCTGTAAAGATCCTTGTCCATCTTATATTTAACAGACTCCTGTCATCTGTTTCAGAGAAGAACCTGCCTGAATCACAATGTGGCTTCAGACCAGATCACAGCACCATTGACATGGTCTTCACAGTGAGGCAAATGCAGGAAAAATGCCTTGAGCAGAACCTGAGTTTCTACATTGTCTTCATAGACTTGACGAAGGCCTTCGACACAGTGAACAGGGATGCATTGTGGGTACTCCTCAGCAAGCTCAGTTGCCCAGCAAAATTTGTCAAATTGATCCAGCTCTTTCATGTCGACATGACAGGGGAAGTCCTATCTGGTGGAGAGACTTCTGATCGCTTCAACATCTCCAATGGCATGAAACAAGGTTGTGTCCTCCCTCCGGTACTATTCAACCTATTTTTCACCCAAGTATTATGACATGCTGTGATGGATTTAGACCTGGGCATCTACATCAAATACCGGCTGGATGGCTCACTATTTGACCTTCACCTCCTGACTGCAAAAACAAAGACAACAGAGAGACTCATCCTGGAAGCTCTCTTCCCAGATGACTGAGCTCTTATAGCCCACCAAGAAAATCATCTTCAAACCATTGTGGACAGGTTCTCCACTGCAACAAAACTGTTTGGCCTGACTATCAGCCTCAGCAAAAACAGAGGTGCTGTTCCAACCTGCACCAGGGAGGCCAACTAACCAGCCATGCATTATAATTGATGGCACTCAGCTTTCTAACATCAACACTTTCAAGTACCTGGGCAGCACCATCGCCAATGATGGATCCCTAGACCACGAGATCAATTCCAGGATCCAAAAGGCCAGCCAGGCACTCAGGCGGCTGCACTGAAAAGTCCTCCAACACAGCAATGTAAGCACTGTGACAAAGCTCAAAGTGTATAAAGCAGTGTTCCTCAGCTCACTCCTGTATGGTTGTGAGACATAGACACTGTACCTGAAGCACATGAAACACCTGGAGCAATTCCACCAACTCTCTCTCTGGTCAATTATGAGGATCTGATGGCAGGATCAAATCACTAATCAGGAAGTCCTCAACAGAGCCAACTCCACCAGCATCGAAGTAATGGTCCTCAAAACCCAGCTATGATTGTCTGGACCCATCATCCACATGGACCCACAGCGAATACCAAGACAGGTATTCTATGGTGAACTGTCAGCTGGACTCAGGAAATAAGGCCGACCAAAGAAAAGATTCAAGGACAAGCTAAAGTCAAACTTGAGGTGGGCTGGCAATACACCAAAGCAACTAGAACTTGCTGCCTCTGTCAGAAGCAGCTGGTGAACACACATTACCCATGCCTCCACCACCTTTGAAGATGAGCAAAGTTGACGTCTTCCTGCTGCATGTGAATGCCTACACCAGGCCACAACCCCACCTCCCGTAACAACTGGAGTGCCATGCCCCATGTGCCACAAACTTTGCGCCTCATTTTTTGGACTTCAAAGCCACATGAGGGTACATCAATAGATGATAATGCACAAAGACAATTGTCATTCTTGGTCACCGAGAGACTACCACTATAGGGAGAAAAAAAAGGAAAGATGAAAGTGGATAAATTATCTCAAATGAAGCAATGCCTAAATGTCAATAGAAAGGGGGATTCAATGGTTGATGTAATTAGAAATGCTTGAACTTGTCTCTCATCAGAATAAGTTCAAAGTGGGAATAACACTCACACACAGATGACTAGAAAAACCTACCATGCCCTACAGAAGTAGGAGGGAGGGTAGGAGAAAGAAGATAAGGAGAGGTAGACAAAAAGGAGAATGAAATGGAGGAGATCATTTTTAGGAAAAATATTTTTGAATTGAGAAAGGTTAACAAAAAGAAAGAGAAAGATGAGGGTAAATGGGGAAAATAAGATGGAGGAAAACAATAATCATAATTGTGAAAGTGAATGGGATAGGCTCACCAGTAAAATGCAAAGTAGATTAAAAATCAAAATCTTATCATATGCTGAGTACAAAAAACATATTTAAAACAGGGTGATACACACAGAGTAAAATAAGGGGTTGGAACATAATCCATTATGCTTCAGGGAAAGTAAATAAAAATATATGGGAAGCAATCATGATTTCAGAAAAAGTAAAAGTAAAAATTAATGTGATCAAAAGAGATAAAGAAATTACATCTTGGTCAAAGGTGCCATAAACAATGAAACAATATCAAAACTGAACATCTATGCATCAGTCTAGAATCCAAATTCCCAAAGCATATGTTGCTTAAGTTTCAGAAAGATAAAAACAGTAAAACATTTCCAGTAAGGGATATTAACCTTCCCCTATCAGATATAAATAAATCCAATGAAAAAAGGAAAAGAAAATTTAAGGAAATAAATAAATTTTTTCTAAATTTATATGTGATAGATATCTGCAGGAAACTGAATTGGAAAAGAAAAGTATTGATTTTTGTCTAAGCAGTACATGACATTTTCCCAAAAACTTACCATATAATAAATAGCATAAAAAAACCTCACAACCAAAATATAGAAAAGCAGAAATATTAAATATATCTTTTCCAGACCATAATGATACAAAAATTACACTAATAAAGAAAAGGAGAAAGAATAAAAATAAACTGGCAACTAAATAATTTTATATTAAAGAATGAAAAATTCAAAGAATAAATCAGAAAAAAAACAACAAATTAATTAGAAGATGACAAGAAGACAGTATACCAGAATTTATGGTATGTAGCAAAGGTGAACATAAAGGGAAATTTATATCTCTAAATGTTTACATTAATAAAATATAAAAGGATGATCAATGATTTGAGCATGCAAATACATACATAAACTAGTTGGAAAATGTGGAAACAAGGACATTTTCCAAATCCATGACACAACCATAACACAGATACTGAGACCAGGAAGAACTAAAGCAGATATTTTAAATCACCATAGTGAATATTGATGAAAAACTTAAATGATTCAATAGAAACAAGATTGAAGCATTATATCACAAAGATCATACTCTATGACCTGGCAGGATTTATACCTAATATGCAGGGATGATTTACTATCAGGAAAAATATCAGTAATGGCCATTTAAGAAACAAAATAAAAAGAGGCCATATGATTAATATAGTAGATGCAGAAAAGGCCTTTGACAAAATTCAATACCCATTCTTTATAAAAGTATTAAACACATTGAGATGAATGGAGATTTCCTTAAAATGATAAAAGACATCTATCTAAAACCATTAATAAGCATTATCTCTAATGGGGATGAATTAGAATCCTTCCCAGTTAAATCAGGGATATAGCCTGGATGCTTATTATCACCAATGGTCTTTAACATTATACTAGAAAAGCTAGCTGAAGCAATCTGAGCAGAAAAAAGAAAGGACATAAAACTACAACTCTTTTCTAATTAAATTATGATATATAGAGACAGCCACAGTTTTAATCAACTAAAGAACTGAGACAGTTCTTATTTCTCAAAAATATAGAGGGCTGAGTCAAATGTTTAAGAAGATAACACATTTCTCAATTGATAGTCAAAGGAAATGAAAAGGCAATTATCGGGTGAAAAAGTATATATAGTCATATTAGGAAATGCATCAAATCAGTATTAATTAGAAAAATATAAATTAAAATATCTACAAAATAGCACCTCATTGCCTATCAGGGCTCTATGACTCAAAAAGGAAAATGATAAATACAGGAATTAATGTAGGAAAATTGGCACATTAATACAATGTTGTTTTAAGTGTGAACTGATACATTTTAGAGAGCAATAAGAACCCATGCCTAAAGAGTCATAAAACTATGTATACCCTTTGATCCAGCAATTCTACTTGGCATTTGGTTCCCCCAAAAAAACATCAGAGATGGGGGGAAGTACATAATTGAAAAAAAATATTTTAGCAACTTTTCTTCCAGTTGCAAAGAATTGGAAACAGAAGTGTCCATCTATTGGGGAATGATTGAACTAATATGTTCATAATGGAAAGATATTATGACATAAGAAATGCTCAAGGGAATGGCTTAAAAATAACCAGGAAAAACTTTTGTGAACTGATACAAAGTGAAGTGAATAGGATAAGTAGAACAATGTATATAGTAAAAGAAATATTATGTGATAATCAACTGTGATAGACTAAGCTATTATCTGCAAAACCAGACATTTATTCATGAATTAAAAAAAAAGCACTACCCACAATCAAAGAAACCATTCTTGGAATCTGATTGCAGATCAGTATGTATCAGAGTATTTACCTCATTGGGGAAGATGGGAGGGAGAGAGAGAGAGAAAGGGAATATAAATCACAAAATGTCAAAACAATTGTCAAAATTTAATTCTACATGTAATTTAAAATATTAAATTTAATTTCATGAATTAATCATGTAATTATCAAATTGAAAGAATCATTTAGATTTTATATAAATTCACATATGAAAAAACTTATAATAGAAGACAACATAAGCATAGGATAGATGTCAAAAGGGAGAATTAATGATGTTATTCTGAATAAGTGTGACAAAGAACAAATCACAGAAACAAAAGATAATTATGCTGATAAGATTAATGAGAAGATGAGAAAACATAACAAAATTTTCCAGACAGCTAAAATTTGAAGAGATTATAAGTCTTAAAATGTATAGCTTCATTGGCAGAAGACCTTTCCTTATTCATTAGTTCCATTAATCAATTAGATTATGATCTAATCAATTAGATCTATGATGCATCCCCTGTCCTTATACCAGGTTTCCTCTCCATAGTCCTTAGGACAGGATTCTATGGCAAAGCAGTTGCTGAAATGAACATACTTAAAATATCTAGTAATTGAATTTCTTTCAATGGAGTTCAGTAAATACGGTCATATCAGGGAAAAAACCTGAAATAATGAAGAAAAAAAATAAAACCAAAAATGACTAAAGGAAGAAATGTATTAAAGAGATAGGCTCTTAGTTTTCCATATCTGAGGCTACATAGTAGGAAAATAATTTATTTTAAGTTTCAGGTCTCAAAAAGTGTATCCAATGAAATTAACTTGTTAGAAACTCTAGAACTGATAGGATACTTTACAGTTTAATCTGGGAGGAGGCCAATGAAGGAGGAAGAGAAAACAGAATTCTAAGACCCAGTTCCTCAAATTGGTCTATTGAACTGAAATTAGCTCATAAGACATATAGTATTAGAAACTTATTCAAATAATTGTTTGAGTATTTCCTGGTATCCTGTGAAGTAAATTCCAACTTTCCAAGCATTAATTCAATTATATAAATATATATATATATATATATATATATAATTCAATTAACTTTTCAATTCATAACCTGAATCTTATCAATGAATATTTTTTACATATTTTTGCCTGAGAGATATTTTATAAAGCACCCAAAATAAAGAAGCAAAAATGATACATACTCTAAATGCAAAAAAACAAAACAAAACAAAACATGTTTTTGAGGCAAAGAGGTATTTGCTCAGATATGTATGGAATGTCTCAAAATTGTTAGTACAATTAAAATTGTTAACAGATTCAGAAATATAAAGGCTATAAATTTAAAAGCCTTTCAAAATTTATTTAATTTGTATTTTTATTTAGTTTTGTGAATTTTTGTTTCATTTCCTTTGATTATAGATGGACATTTTCAAGAAATGTCAGCTATTCTCACACACACACACACACATATATGTATAAACATATATATTTGTGGGTTATGTCAAGTTGCCATATGTACATAAAAACATTCTTGGCAAGATTTTAAGGTTAGGATTACATACATGATCCCTTTAGTCATTGAACTTTTCAATTATTTAAATTTTCTAAAATATTTTATACTTTAAAAGGGGTATATAGTACAAAGTAGTGATGATGTTGAATTAGAATAAAAATAGATAAATATTTTAATGTTTTAAATAATTATATTTTCAGTTTTTAAGTATTTAATGCATTTATATATCTCAAGTTATTAAAACTTCATTAAGACTTTTGGGACATCCAAGTTATTCAGTTAATTATCATTACAATAATACTGTTATCATATACACCTTTCTCCCAATTCTGCTCACTTCACTTTGCATTAGTTTGTGTCTTTCCAGGTTTTTTCTGAAAACATTCCACCCATCATTTCTTATGGCATACTAATATTCCATAACACTCATATACAAACATTCCCCAAGTGACGGGTATCATTTTACTTTCCAATGCTTTACTCAACTAATAAGAACTATTACAATTGCTAGCTGCCCCCATCCAAACTTGTTTAAAATAGTATCCTTTATTTGTAAATCTTGAACTTATGTTTACCTTATTTCAGGACACTGTGTGAGATACTCACATATATACCTATTTTCTGCAAAATTTCTTTCTGTTTTCCTCAATAATTTCTGTGAAATGGTGATTTCTGGTTCCAAATGTATGAATCTTTCATTTTACACAACAAATTTCATTTCACACAATAGATTATTATTGTCATTTACTATTGTATATTGTGAACCTTGTCTATTCTACTGATCTACCACTCAGTTTCTTAGTAAATACTAGATTGTTTTCATGATTGTTGCTTTTAATATAGTTTGAGTTCAGGTGAAATTGTGACATGTACATTTTTTTCATTGATTCTCTTCATCTATTTTTTTTTATTTTTGAAAATTGTTTTCTGATATTTTGCAATTCAGATTCTATCCTTTCACCCATCCCCAAGGCAATAGATAGTCTGCTATAAGGTATATCAGTGTTTTTATTGAAAATATATTTTCATATTTCCTTTGTCATGACTGAAGACACATCACATATATAATACAAATACATAAAGGAAATAAATGTGAAAAGTATCATGCTTTTAGCTACAACTAGTTTCCAACAGTCCCCTCTATGGTTGGAGATGGCAATTTTATTTTATTTTTTTATTTTTTTTATCTTGAGTCTCAGGACTACCTTGAAACCTTTTTTTATTAAACTGATAATAGTTTAGTCCTTCACAGTTGATCATCATGTAATATAATTTTTCTGTTACTGTATTCATTTTTTCCTGGTTTTGCTCACTCCACTTTGCATCAGTTCATATAAATCTTTCCAGCTTTTTCTGAACTCATCCCATTCATCATTTCTTATGATATAATAGTTTTCCCTTAGAAATACATACCACAGGTTGTTCAGTCATATCTCAACTGATGGACCCCTCAGCAGTCTTTAATTCTGTGCCACAACAGAAAGTTAATGAATATAGTTTTGTTTGGGTAGGTCTTTTTTCCCACATCTTGGATCTTTCTATCTTATTCCCCCCTTATTTTTCATTTTCTTTCTGTCCTTTTAGCCTTTCATAGATTTGCTTCTATTTTCCTACCTCCCTTAGTTTCCCCTTCCCTTTTGTTTGTTACTTCTTTTTGTTCCTTCTCCCTTTCTTCTCTATTGGGTAAGATAGATTTCTATGCCTAAATAAATGTAGATGTCATTATTTTCTTTTATGCTACTTCCAATGAGAGGAATATTCAAGCATAGCCAGCTAAGCCCTTATGTTCCTTTGACTGTATTGTATCTTTCATGCCTACACATGTGATATAATATACTCCTGAATTTCTCTTCTTTTCTGGAATTAAAAAATTATATTCAACTCCATTTAAATTACTCCATTGTGTCTATATATATCCTCTTATTTATTGCCCTGAAAATGCTAAAGTTTTTAATTTTCTTAAGTACTTGAAGCATCCTAAGTACTTTTTAGGTGTCTTAGATACTTCAGAGATCATGGATGTCTTAAGCACATTAGTTTTCCCCTTCAGACAAGTAATGTATTCAGTTTAACCCACTGTTTCCCTTGATTACATTAACATATCTTAATTATTTTAAATATTTTTATGAGAATGCTAAATATTGGAATCATAATATAATCAGTTTTACCTCTGTTAAGAGAGTTTTTATTAATTTCTACTTTTTTATATATGAGGGAAATGAACAATAATATTTTTCAGTAACAGACCCCCTGCTGTGCAGTTAGAGACATCCTACTGTGCTGTTTGGTGACATCTAGAAGGGTGTGGCTGAGTGTGGTGTGTAAGTTGCAGACTGTTGGAAAGGGCTTTGGTCTCTGGGTCTCCTGTAGAGAGGTTGTATTGCTAGTGATATTTCTGGTTGGAGACAGAGAACTGAATTAAGCCTTAATAGCCTTATTGATGATCAAATAACTGGAGTAGATAAGGTAAATAGATAGTAGTTATATTATCAGATAGAGAGAGTAGAAAGAGTAGGTGAGGGCTTTGGCCTAGCTGAAGATACTGCCCTGTGAGGCAGATAGATGTAGGATTTTCTAGAAAAATTTAGTTAGGATTGGGATCTTGGGTATAGTTACAAGCTATTATAAGATTACTTTCCATTTCCTCCTTCCTATTTCCTATCCATATTTCCTAATAATAAACTCTTTTCCCTTTAATAAACTGTGCACTGGCTTTTAATCAAACTCCTATCCCCCCAAATTTAACCCTTCACACCACACTGTTTTACTTTATTGTTTAAAGTATTTTAAGTACTTTAGTCATCTTTTATACTATAGAAATCACAAGTAATCTTGTTACTACTTTCTCATGAAGGGATGTGATTTACCTAACTGTAATGATTATCTTGAATTTTGTTTTTCTGCTTAAAATTTTCTGCTTCTTTTGAGTATCAATTTTCTTTAATTTTTTTAGCTTTTTTTTTGTTTCATCAGGAATGACTGGGATTCTTCTATTACATTAAATGTCCATTTATTCCTCTATAGTATTAAGCTCAGTTTTGTTGGGTAGGAAATTTTTGATTGTAGGTCTACAGTCTTTGATATGGTAAATATCATATTCATTGTCTTCTTATCCTTTAATGTAGAAGTGACTAGATCCTTTTAATCCTATTTGTGGTTTTACAATATTTGAATTTTTTGACTGGATATATTATTTTATCTTTAATTTGGAGTTCCTGTAATTTGGTTATAATAATTATGGGATTTTTTAATTGTGATTTATTTCAGAAGATGATCACAGCCTTTTTTCTATGTCTACTTTCTTTTATTGTTCAAAAACCTCAAGGAAGTTTTTCCAGAACTCTTCTTTCAATGTAATGTCCTGGTTTCCTTTTTGAACATGACTCTCAGGAAATCCATTAATTCCTAAATGATCTCTCCTAGATCTATTTTCAATTTCAATTGTATTCTTGTGAGAAATTTTTGTTTTCTTCTATCTTTTCTTTTTTTTTAAATTTGTTTTATTCTTTCTGTCTCATGAGTTTCTTAGCTTTCATTTTTCCAATCCTAATTTTGAAATATCCATTTTTTTCTTTGAGGCTTTTTACTTCATTTTTTTCTATTTGGGGGTATTATGCTTCCTTTTTAAAGAACTATTTTTCTTAATTTTTTTTTGCTCTATGCTGATGTTTGGTTGCTTTTTTCTCATTTTCTTTTAACTTTCTTATTTGTTTTTCTATCCTTTTTTGAAGCAATTAAAAAGTTTCATTTTAGGCTTCATATTCTTTCACATTTTCCTTTTAGGATTTACACTTTTTCACTTTTGTATTTCTGTTCTCTTAAGAGCTTATATGTTGCTGATCTCTCTTATTGTCATAGTTTTATAGCATAAGGCTTTTTCACTTTCTTTTGCTCATTTTAGGATTACTTTTCCCTTTTTTTTGTCTACTTGCTAAAGTTTTCTCAGTTTCATGGGTGAGTGGAGTATTGTCTCATCCTTTTACTGTGCATGGGGTCAGCTCAGATAGAGCCTTCTGCAAATGCATCCTGGTTAGTTTGCTGTTTGGAGGCTTATAGTTATACAGTTCAGCAGTTTGATGTTGTGTTCTGTATAATCCCACCTAGTAAGGACCTTATTAGGCTGTTTCTCTCAGTGCTGCTTTTGCTGGGACAAAGGCAGCCTTTATTCTCACTTGAATAGATAGAAGCCTTTTCTTCCCACTGCTGCTTGTTTTGCTTTGCATTGTTTTCTGCTCATATCCTGCATAGTTTGGACTAAGCTCACTGGTTATCTTTCTCCTGCTACTTCTGCTCTATTGTGTCCCAGGCCATATGAAGCTTCTTCAGCACTACCTTTTTATACCCCAGTGAGATAAATTGTCTTTTTTGTCTCTTGATATTGCTATGGGTCAGATTACTTCTTCATTTCTTCTTTTGGTTCTGCTATTCCAGCATTTATTTTGAGGCATTTTGTTCTTCAGTGGTCATTTGGAGAGCAATTGGTGAACTTTCAGTATTTCTTAATTTGCTATCTTGGCCTGATCTGCCACTGCTCAATTTCTTTGAAGAAGCCATGTACATAGAAAGATATACTTCTTTCTATTCCCATTCAGTTTTCTCCAGATTTTAACATGTCTAACTTTTCAAATATTCTATGCATCTCCTTAACTTTATTTTATTTATTATATCATTAGATTTATTGAATTTTGAAAGCTTGAAGTTTCCTACTACTATAATTTTGCTACTTTTCTTTTAATTTATTTAATGTTTTCTTAAAGAATATGGATGCTGAAACACTACTGCATCTGTAGTTAATATTACTAATACAACATTATTGGTGGTACCTTTGAAAAAGCTGTAATTTCCCTACTTATCCCTTTTAATTAGGTATATTTTTATATGAGATCATGACTATTTCTCCTATCTCTATTTATTTACCTAGATCATAATAGATTCTTCCTAGTCCCTTTAACACCATGTTTGTCTTTCTATTTTAAACATATTTTTATAAACAATATTATTTAAGTATGATTTCTAATCCATCATATCTTTTTCTGCTTTGTAGATGACTTCATGCCAGTCATATTGACAGTTATGATTATTAACTCTGCATTTTCTTTCATTTTGCTTTCTTTTTTATCCCTCATCTCCTTATCTTGTGTATCCTTTATACTAAATTTTGCTTATGACTACTCCCTTTCATCAACTCCCAACTTTCTCTCATTCTCTTCCCCTCCTTATTTCCCATGTAACATAGATTTCTATTGCCATATGTGTGTGCATTTTTCTCTCTTTGAACTACTTGAGAGGTGAGATTCAGGACTTGCCTACCATGTTCCCAATCACTCTTCTACTATAAAAGCTCTCACTTAAATTTATTAATTTCTCTCTCTCCCTTCTCCTCTTCCCAAGACATAAATTTTGCTCATCTATCACTTAAAAATAATTCCATTATCATTGACTCACTCTAATATCTATTGTCTTTGTAGAATCCTTTTATCTAGTCATGATAAAAACTTATAAAATAAAGGTATCACTTTTCCATATAGAAAGATAATTTGTTTAAACTTATTGAGATCAGTTTTTTTTTTATGTTTACTTTTTGATGCTTTACTTGATACATGTATTTCAATTGCAAATTTTCTAGTTAATCCAGGTCTTTTCATCAAGAATGTTTGAAAGCCCCTCATTTTATTAAATGCCTATATTTTCCCTTTGAAAAATTATACTGTTGTGCTTGGTAAATTATTCTTTATTATAGTTCTATCTTTTTTCCTTCCAGAATATTATTCTCTACTCTGTTCTTTGAAGCAATAGCAACCAAATATTGCATAATTTTGACTATGGCTCTATGATATTGGAATTGTTTATTTCTGGCCCCTCAAAGTATTTTCCCCTTGGTCTGAATTTTTAGGAATTCAATGATATTATTTATGGGAGTTTTCATTTGTAGATCTCTTTCCAGAATGTCAGTGAATATCTTTCAATTTCTATTTTACTCTCTGAGATAAGTTTCTAAGGTGGTTATGAGATATGGGGGAAGTTTAGAATTTTCTATTTTTTAATTCTTTAGTTTGTTTTTTCATTCCTAATTTTCCTACTTCTCATCTGATTTTCAAGATGTCCATTTTTATTCTATTGTTTTTATTTTACTTTTACATTTTATTTTCCCTCAGTTATATAAAAAATAATTTTTATATCCTTAAGAAATGGCCATCTCTAATATTTCCTCTCCCTTCACTCTTGCTCATTGATAAAGTAAGCAATCTTATATAAGTTTTCATATCTGCAATGATGTAAAATATGGTCCCACATTATACCTTTTTTTAAATAAAAACTTGAACCAAATGAAATGAAGAAAAAAGTGAAATATGATATGTTTCATATATTTCAGACTAGATTCTGAATTCATAATTTTTTGCTGGAAACAGATGGAGTTTCTCATGATGAGTCTTTTGGGATTGTCTTGGATCACTGTATTGCTGAGAGTAACTAAGTCATTTAGAGTTCTTCATCCTAAAATATTGCTGTTACAACATTCTGCTTAAATTTCTCAAGTCACTCAGCTTCAATTTCTGAAAGTCTTCACAGACTTTCTGAAATCAAATTTTTTTAATTTTATTTATTTATAATATTTCTCCATGGTTACATGCATGATTCATTTTCCCCACCCTTCTTCCATCTTCCCTCCCGGAGCTGACATACAATTCCACTGGGTGATACATAAGTCATTGTTCAAAAACCTATTTCCATATTATTCATATTTGCATTAAAATGATGTTTTAAAACCAAAACCACAATTATATCCCCATAGAACAATAGTGACTGATCATATGTTTTTCTTCTGCATTTCAGTTCCCACAGTACTTTCTCTGGATGTGGATAGCATCCTTTCTCATAAGTGCATCAGTATTGTCCTAGAACATTGTATTCCTGTTAGTAGAGAAGTCCATTATTTTCAAATGTGCAACCATGTTTCAGTCTCTGTGAAAGTATTCTAATTCTGTTTCTTTTATTCTGCATCACTTCCAAGAGGTCTCTCCAGTATACATGGAATCCTGTAGTTTATTATTTCTTTCAGCACAAAAATATTCCATCACCATCAGATACCACAATTTGTTCAGCCATTCCCCAATCAAAGGGCATCCTCCTCATTTCATAATTTTTTACCAACACAAAGAGTGTGGCTAGAAATATTTTTGTTCAAGTCTTTTTTTCCTTATTATCTCTTTGAGGTAAAAATCCAGCAGTGATGTGGCTGGCTCAAAGGGTAGGCATTCTTTTAAAGCCCTTTGTGCATAGTTCCAAATTGCCCTCCATAATGGTTGGACCAATTCACAACTCTACCACTAATGTATTAGTGTCTCAATTTTGCCACAACCCCCTCAACATTTAACACTGTTTTTTTGCTGCAATATTGGCCAATCTACTAGGTGTAAGATAGTGCCTCATAATTGTTTTAATTTTAATTTCTCTAATTAAGAGGTATTTAGAACAATTTTTCATGTGCTTAACTATAGTTTTGATTTCTTCATCTGAGAACTGCCTATTCATATCCTTTTACCATTTGCCAACTGGGAAATGGCTTGATTTTTTTTTTGAAATTTTGATTTAGTTGCTTATATATTTGGGAAATTAAACTTTTGTCAGAGAATTTTGTTATAAAAATGTTTTCCATAAAAAACTGATAAATGATAACATCTCCTTTAAATTTTAGGGTTTCTAATTTAGTTTTTATCTGTGGATTTTTAATTGGTTCCCTTTCTAATTTTTAATTTGAATGACCAATTCATTCACCACTTCCCTCCCTGATTTGATTATATATGCTCTCAAGGATATAGATTCCCCCTTGAGTACTGATCTGGCTTCATCCCATAGATTTTGATAGGATGTCTCTTCATTGTCATTTTCTTCAATGAAATTATTGTTTCTGTGATCTGTTCTTTAACCAATTTTGGAGAATCATATAATTTAATTACCAATTAATTTTTTATTTGCCTCTCCATTTGCCCTTGCCAATTATTATTTTTATTGCATTATGACCTGAAAAAGATTACAGTTATTATTTTGCCTTTTTTGCATTTGTTTACCATGTTTTTATTCCCTATTAAATGGTTAATCTTTGTGAAAGTACCATATGCTGATGAAAAGAAGGTGTGTTCCATTTTGTTTCTATTTTTCTCCACATATATTAACTCAAATATTACTAAGATTTCATCCATATTTTAACTCTTTCTTGTTTATTTTTTGTTTTGTTTCATCTAGATCTAATAGAGGAATGTTCAGGTCTCCTACTAGAATACTTTTGCTATCTATTTCCTCCTTCAACTCCACTAGTTTCACCTTTAAAAATCTAGATGCTGTGCTATTTGATGCATAAATGTTGATTATTGATATTTTCTCTTTGCATATAATGGCTTTTATCAGGAATTAATTAAATTCTCTATTACTTTTAGTCAGATCTATTTTTACTTTGGCTTTTTCAGATATCATGACAGCAATACTACCTTTTTTTTTCAGTTTATGTGCCAAAGATTTTTCTCAAGCCTCTTACCTTTACCCTGTGTGTGTCTACCTGCCTCATGTGTGTTTCCTATAGACAATATATGGTAAAATTTTGGTTTCTAATCCACTCTGCTATTTTCTTCCATTTTATGAGTGAGTTCATCCCATTCACCTTCAGAATGATGATTACCAACTGTGTATTCTCCATCATTTTGCTTTCCTCTCCTGCTCCTACTCTTTCTTCTTTCAGTATTAGCTTATACACCAGTATTTTGCTTTTAATCAGTACCCCCTCATCCCAAACCTTATTTTTACTTCCCTTTCCACCCCTCCCTTCTTATTCCCCTCTTATTTTTCTTCAGGGTGTATTAAATTTCCCTCTCCTGAGCCTTTTTCTTCCTTTTGTTCTCCCCCAACTGGTTTTTACCTTTCAACTTCCATGTAGGATAAGATAGAATTCTATATCCCAATGCATCTAGATTCTCTTTCCTCTCAGAGTTGATTCCACTGATAATAAGGTTTAAGTATTACCTACTAGCACTCTATTCCTTTCCTTCTTATAATAGTATTATTTCCCTCCCTCCCTCTCCTATGTGCTTCTTTATGTAGTAGAATTTATTCTATTTTTCTTATTCCTTCAAGTTTTTCTTGGTGCCATTTTCTGTTCCCCCTTTTCTTTTTTATGTATCATCTTAAACTACTTAGTACCCCAAATACTACCACTACCTATGAATCATTCTTCTAATGACTATGATAGTTACTACAGTTTTTGAGAGTTGCACGTATCATTTTTCCATATAGAAATAAAAACAATTTGACCTTACTGAAGCTTTTAATTTTTCTCCCTCTCTTTCTTATTTACCTTTTCATGTTTCTCTTGAGTTTTGGATTTGGACATCAACTTTTCCATTTAGTTTTGGTATTTTCTTAACAAATACTTGGAAATCTATTTTTTTAATCCCCATACACTTCCCTGTAATTATATTTTGAGGATTTAGTGTAGAGGATGTTCTATGAACTCTTTCAAAGTCTATTTTTCCCTCTTGTTCAAGGAAATCAGGGTAATTTTCTTGCATAATCTCTTGTAGTATGATGTCAAGGTTTCTCTTAATTTGGTTTGGAGGTAGGTCTATGATTGCCAATTTGTCTCTCCTGGATCTGTTTTCCATGTCAGTCATTTTCTCAATGAGATATTTCATGTTTCCTTTTAATTTGTTGTTCTTTTAACTTTTCTTTATTAATTACTGCTCTCTTGTGAGATCATTAGCTTCTTATGGACCAGTTTTAGTCATTAAAGACTGGTTTTCAGCTATGACCTTTTGATTTTCCTTTTTGGTTTGGACTTTTCATGGTCTCCAGTTGTTCAATTCTGGTCTCCAAATTACTTATCATTTTACTAATTTTCTGAGCTTCTTTTTTCTAATGGGGAATTCTGTCTTTTAAACTGCTATTTCCTTTTCTATTAACTATTTCCCACTTTTCTTGCTGAGTTTCTTCCATCTTTTTCACTTGGTTCATAATATCAAATCTGAGCTCCTCAAGAGCTGTGAGCAATTTCAATCTTTTTTCTGGAAGTTTTCAATGTGTTTTCTTCTTTGTCATCCTCTACTGTCTCCTCTGTAGTCTGGAGTTTTTCATCATAGAAATGATTGAGGGTCAAGGTTTTTTTCTTTTTTTCTTTTTTTTTTTGGTTAGTTGTAGATTGTAGTACTTGTGTGTTAGTGGCCATTGCTTTGCTAGTTTTTTCTCCTCTTCCCAGTTAAAAGTCTGAGTGAAGAGGGTAGGCATGTCTTTGTACTAAACTACATGGAGGTTTTTTCCCTTAGGCTCTTTTTTAGACTCCATTGAGTCTTCTATGTGCAGCCCCTCTCTGCACTATCTTTGCATATTCCTCATTCTCCTGTGGTCCCATGTCTTGCTGCTCTTTGGGGTAATTCTGTGGTGGCCTCAGTCAGTCCACTGAGAACCTTGAAATTGCCCTATGCTTGCTCTGACTTTAGAGCTATAGGTGGAGTAGGGTAGGGTGTTCAGCTCCAGGTTTGGTGGGAGAAATTTTGCTACCTTGTACCATGGAAATGTCCAAACCCTGCTTACCTTCAAGGTTATACCCTTCAGAAGAGCCCATTCACTTGTCTGATTTTGGTTTTTGTCCTTCTGAGGTGCTTTATATCAGTAGGCGGTAAGGACAGATAGACACTTGCTTCTACTCTGCAGCCATCTTTGAGGATGGGTGCATTGTAGGATTTTTGGAATTCTGATATCGAGGCTGAGGGATAAAGAAAATGTAGTTGGAGAGGAAAGGATTCTGTGAAGAAGAATGACCTGAGGAAGAGCTGGAAAATTCTAGGGGCTTCTGATCTGGGTCTCTTTTGTAGCATTTTAGGATACATACATACATACATACATACATACATACATACAGATATATATGACTATTTAGCTGGGATGAGTTGAATAAACATGAATGTGAGACATTCATGCTTTTCAGGCCAGGGACTGAATAGAAAATATTAAGGTAACCAAACACCACCTTCCTTCACCCAGTTTATTTTTACATCAAGGAAGCATCATTTTTACACATCTTAGTCCAGAGTTCTAAATATCCATTTTTATCTTGCATAATTGTTCTCAATTTTTCTGGGTATGTTATTCCTGGTTGTAAATACAGTTCCTTTGCTCTTTGAAATATTGTGTTCCATACTGTTAATTATTTTAATATTATGGCTGTGAAGTTCTTGTGTTATTCTGACTGTAACACCATAGTATTTTAATTTTTTTTCTCATTGCTCATAGTATTTTGAAATTAATCTAGGGGCTATGGAACTTAGCAATGATTTTCCTGTGTGAATTAATCTTTGGGTCTCTTAAGGATGTGATCAATAAATTCTTTCAATTTCTATTTTTCTCTCTTGATATATGATTTCTGGGCAGTTTTCTTTGATGATTTTTTAGAGTATGGAGTCTAAATTCTTTTTTATTTTATAATAACTTTCCAGGAGCCCATCTTTTCACTTTTGTCATGTTTAGAAATAATTTGCATTTCTTTTTAATTTTTTCTACCATAATTATTTAATTTTTCTCAAGTTATTTGTGGGTCACAGAATGGGATAAGAGGAATATGGTTTGGATCAGGAGGGTCAAAAGACAGACTTACAGACAGATACAGGGCCTCATGCGGATCAGTGACAAAGTTTAATGATTTGGGATATATACATATAGAGAAAAATATCTAGGCTGAGGGATTAGGTAAGCCCTTTGCAGGGACAATGGTTAGTAATGATTTATACTTAGTACAATCATTTAATTTTCCTCCCCAAAACTTAGGCAGAGTTTTATATAGGATAATAAATCACATGTAAATATGTAACTATTTTGTCCAGATTCTCAGAGAAATATTTGCTTCAGTGTATAAAACAAGGACAGCCTATTGTTGTTAAGTATAGTAGGAAGGAGTGTGGGGGCCTCACGTGATGCCTAGGCCACATGTTTGGCTTTATCTAAGTTATGGTTGTGATTTTACTGGAGCCTACATTACTGAGTGCTATAGATTTTTTTAAAAATCTTTTAAGCTTCTTCAGGAATTCAGAGATGGAATGTTTAATAATAAGGTAGTAAATGCTTAAGACAATCTCAGGCATATCAAAGAATTATTGTCAGGGAGAAGATAAAGAAAAGATCTATATTTTCTTCTGTAGAATAAAATCATGGTCATTCCCTTATTGCTTTGGTTTGTTAATTCCCAAAGGTCTTAGACTGTTGTTTTTTCACACACACACACACACACACACACACACACATATATATATATATATATATATATATATATATATATATATATGTACATATAGTGGTAGTCTCTTGGTGATTGAGAATGACTATTGTCTTTGTGCATTATCATCTATTGATGTACCCTCACGTGGCTTTGAAGTCCAAAAAATGAGGCGCAAAGTTTGTGGCACATGGGGAATGGGACTCCAGTTGTTATGGGAGGTGGGGTTGTGGCCTGGTGTCAGCATTCACGTGCAGTGGCAAGACGTCGACATCATTCATCTTCAAAAGTGGTGGCGACATGGTTAATGTGGGTTCACCAGCTGCTTCTGACAGAGGCAGCGAGTTCTAGTTACTTTGGTGTAATGCCAGCCCACTTCAAGTTTGACTTTAGCTGATGCTTGAATCTTTTCTTTGGTCAACCTTGTTTCCTGAGTCCAGCTGACAGTTCACCATAGAATACCTGTCTTGGGATTTGCTGTGGGTCAATGAGGATGATGTGTCCAGACCATCGTAGCTGGGTTTTGAGGACCATTATTTCGATGCTGGTGGAGTTGGCTCTGTTGAGGACTTCCTGATTGGTGATTCAGTCCTGCCATCGGTTCCTCATGACTGATTGGAGGGAGCATAGGTGGAATTGCTCCAACTGCTTCATGTGCTTCAGGTACAGTGTCCATGTCTCACAACCATACAGGAGCGAGCTGAGGAACACTGCTTTATACACTTTGAGCTTCGTTACAGTGCTTACACTGCTGTGTTGGAGGACTTTTCAGTGCAGCCGCCTGAGTGCCTGGCTGGCCTTTTGGATCCTGGAATTGATCTCATCATCTAGGGATCTGTCTTTGGTGATGGTGCTGCCAAGGTACTTGAAAGTGCTAATGTTAGAAAGCTTCGAGCTGTCAATTGTAATGCAGGGCTGGTTAGTTGGCCTCCCTGGTGCAGGTTGGAACAGCACCTCTGTTTTTGCTGAGGCTGATAGTCAGGCCAAACAGTTTTGTTGCAGTGGAGAACCTGTCCACAATGGTTTGAAGATGATTTTCTTGGTGGACTATGAGAGCACAGTCATCTGCAAAGAGAGCTTCTAGGCTGAGTCTCTCTGTTGTCTTTGTTTTTGCAGTCAGGAGGTGAAGGTCAAATAGTGAGCCATCCAGCCGGTATTTGATGTAGATGCCCAGGTCTAAATCCATCACAGCATGTCATAATACTTGGGTGAAAAATAGGTTGAATAGTACCGGAGGGAGGACACAGCCTTGTTTCATGCCATTGGAGATGTTGAAGCGATCAGAAGTCTCTCCACCAGATAGGACTTCCCCTGTCATGTCGACATGAAAGAGCTGGATCAATTTGACAAATTTTGCTGGGCAACCGAGCTTGCTGAGGAGTACCCACAATGCATCCCTGTTCACTGTGTCGAAGGCCTTCGTCAAGTCTATGAAGACAATGTAGAAACTCAGGTTCTGCTCAAGGCATTTTTCCTGCATTTGCCTCACTGTGAAGACCATGTCAATGGTGCTGTGATCTGGTCTGAAGCCACATTGTGATTCAGGCAGGTTCTTCTCTGAAACAGATGACAGGAGTCTGTTAAATATAAGATGGACAAGGATCTTTACAGCAGTGGAGAGTAGTGAGATGCCTCTGTAGTTGTCACAGGCTGCTCGTGAGCCTTTGTTCTTGTATAGGGCTACGATGGAGGCATCTCTGAGTTCTGGGGGCATGTCTTCCTCTTCCCATATGCTGGTCAGCACTATGTGGAATGCCTGGATCACCTTTCCATTTAAGGCCTTGTACACCTCAGTTGGGATTCCATCTTTACCGGGTGCCTTGCTTGCACTCATTTGTTTAATGGCTTTTTGGATTTCCTCTATTGAAGGAGTGATGTCAGGTTGTTCAATGGTGCAGTTTTGGGGGATCTGGTCAAGGGCTCTTTGGTCGACTGAAGAGGGTCGGTTGAGAAGCTGATTGAAGTGTTCTTTCCACCTGTTGTTGATACCTTTTTTATCTTTTATGAGACTGTCACCATCAGAGGATAGCAAGGGAGTGGTGGTGGGTTTTAATGGCCCATAGACAGTCTTGAGGGCACTGAAAAATTGTTTGTAGTTTTTCCTATCAGCAAAGAGCTGGATTTCTTCTGCCTTTTTTTCCCACCATCGATCTTGCATCTCCCTGATCTCACCTTGCACCGTGGTTAGGAGAGACTTGAATTTGTCCTTTTTAGGAGCAGAGTTTGGGTTATTTTGCCACTCCATAAAGACTTTCTTCTTTTTGCTCAATAGGTCTTCAATAGCAGTGTTGTTCTCGCTGAACCAGTCCTGGTGGTTGCGTTGTTTGGGGCCTAGGGGGCCTAGGACTTCCTTTGAAGTTTCTGTCACTGCATGTCTGAACTGGTTCCATATCTCAGTTGAGCTTCCAATGAGGGGTCCCTTGGCAGACAGCTTGTCATCCAGGCAGGACTGGAATGTTTGCAAATATGATGGATCTCTAAGACGACCCACGTTGTAATATGTGTGAACTGTCTGGGTGCATTTTGGATGGCGAGGTGCAATGCACATTTGAAGAGTTGCTCTAAGCAATGGGTGGTCTGTCCAGCATTCAGCTCCACTCATGGCTCTGGTGATCTTTACATTCTGGATGTCTCACCGGCGTACAATGATGTAGTCAATGATATGCCACTGTTTTGATTGTGGGTGCATCCATGTTGTTTTATATTTGTTCGCCATTCTGAACACAGTGTTCATGATGGTGAGTTCAAACTCTGAGTTTTTGCTGAGTAGCAGTAGGCTTTTGTTTTTCATTTTGCCCACGCCATGTTTGCCGAGCACTCCTTTCCATCTTTCATGGTCCTGGCCAATGCGGGTGTTGATGTCTCCCAGTAGTATCAGCTTGTCATTTGTGGGCACTGAGTGCAGGACGGCACTCAGGTCAGAGTAGAACTGCTCGATGGTCTCCTCAGTGCTCTCAGTGTTGGGGCATATGCGCTGATGATTGTGGCATACCAGTCTTTGCTGAGAGGTAAACAGATCTTCATGAGCCTCTCGCTGATGCCCACAGGCAAGTCTGGCAGCTGTTTGAGCAAACCGGTTTTGATAGCCAGGACAACTCCATGGATTCTGTCTTCATCTGTGGCTGTACCTTTCCATAAGGTGTATCCAGTGGTGGGTTCGCTGAGTGATCCCTCTTCCAGTAAGCGTGTTTCACTTAATGCTGTGATGTCAATATTATATCGTGCCAATTCTTTACCGATTAGAGCTGTTCTTCTCTCAGGTCTTGGGGTATTCTCTCTATCAAGTAATGTAATATATATATACATACTATATTCCCTTACTTATTAAAGATTTCAATCAATAATTGCTATTTAAACCAAAATTTCTTGAGAGATCTTGTAAAAACTAAAGTCTATTTGGGTGCATCAAGAAGCTTATTTGAGGAAGAAAAGATTTTTATTCCAAAATCCAAATCCAAAATTTTACAGTGACGCAATGTAATACAAATTATTTAAAGTTAATTTCCATAAAATTATTCAGAGCAAATTAATTTGAAATAATTCATTCATATTTCGTAAATGTCCTCTTTTAGGCTACAAACAAAATAATTACATATATTTATGTCATATCTTTCCAGTGTAATTCAATTTCCTAGAGGGTAAGAGCCATTTACCTATTTTTGTTTATTTGTTTTGATGTTTAACACTTTACGGAGTGACTTACATAAAGTGGATACTTAATACATACCTAAGAAATAAATATTCATTACAGTGAATTTCACTAAAATGAATTAGATGGCTTTATTTCAAAATTATCAGCTATGATCCTATTTCAAAGTTATTCAGCCTGAAAATAGTGTGATAAGTAAAATTATGAAATTTTGAAATGAAAATAATGAAATTTGAAATAATTTTGGATATAATTTTTGTTGATAGTTCATATTACCTCTTTTTTCTTATATTATTAATCTTTCTATATCTCTTAAAGTATGTTTCAAAAGTGCTAGGCATATAGTAGGTGCTCAAGCAGTACTAAATGACTAGGAATTACAGGTTAAAGAATCAACCCTTCCCCCACTTCCACTTGTTACAGAATCATAGCCTTCCTCACTCAAATATGCAGCCCAAGTTTCTCCTGAGATTATATCATAGATAAATGAATAAAGGATTGTCATTATAAAATGAAATGAATGTAAAAATATGAAAAAAAATAGTGACAAGACAAAAATATTTGAACCACTGAGGTTTACTTAATTAACTCTGGGATTTTGTTGTTTTTCTAAATCATGACAAGTCAACATAATTTATCTTTCAAATACTGATGATGTCTAGATCCTTAGAGTCAACTTTTTACCAAATTTAAAAAAATGTCATCAACTGCCTAATGAACTGCTTAATATAATTCTTACTTCAGATGAGTGCCTTGGTAGTTTGATATTAGAGTGAAAAATCATTATGAAACATTAACCAGGGAGTTATATTCAATCTCTAATTTCTTCTTACACTGCTAACAAACCTGCATATTTCTATTTTAAAATGCCTCTAAAGAAACTATCCAGATGAAGAAAATTTTGATCAAAGTGATGAATAACTTCAATAACCATGTGATATATATATATATATGTATATATATATATATATATATATATATAAATGTGTGTACATTCACATGGAAAGGAAAACAAATACATGCTCATATACAAACATATATATGTGTGTAACATCATGATTTGAATAAAACACGACATTAGACACCATGAAAAATACACAGACAAACATACAGAAAAAAGAAGCCCTGTTCAGTGAAAAGACATTTGGTGCTGGTCACTCTTCATGGTTTATTCAAAATTTTAGCTCTATGTTTCCTTGGGAAACCTATTTAAACATCACTCTACATATCTCAGATTCCTCATTTATAAAGATGGTACTGAGCTATTTCATCAAGAAAATATTTTATTTCAAAATTCTGCAACCTTAAAAGGCTGTAATTTATACATTTCATTTTATACAACAAACATGTATTAATAAAATCCATGTGACTATTTAAAACCATATGCTTAGGGTATTTCTGAATAGGTTGTGGTCTATGATTGTAATGTATTAGTATTGTACCCTTAGTAATGACAAACAAGAGGATCAAAAAAACCTCTAAAGATACATGAATTGATGAAAAGGGAAGGGAGCAGAACCAGAAGAATATTGCATATAGTAATAACAACAGTGTATAATAATTAACTGTCATGACTTAATTATTATCAATAAGGCAAAGATCCAGGAAAACTAAGGATATCTACTCTCACCGAAGGAATAGAGTAAGATTGTGGATTGAACCATAATATCCCCACTTCATTTTCTACATGAATGTTTCTCTAGCATAAGCAATATATATCTTGTTTTGGAATATGACAAATATGGAAATGTGAATTGCATGATCCTATATGTACATTCTGTATCATATTACTGCCTTCTTAGGAGGATGAGAAGAGTGTGAGGGAATTGGTTTATCATAGTTAATTAAGAGCTAGTTAATTACTTGGACGAAATAAAGATTCTTCTTAAGTAGGAACAGAGAAAGAGGACTGAGGGGTTACCTTAAGAAGCCAGCTAGAATCTTCATAGAGGTTCCTTTATGGAATTCCCAGGATCCCTAGGGGGTTTGTTAGAAAATAATGGACACACTCTTCATCTTGCTTTGAGGGTAGATGTTGGATCGTTCCTCTGGAAAATCCTGGAAGAGCGGGTCACTGTTGGTTTTGGAAGATACTTAGATATTCAGGAAAATTTTGTGGGACAGACCAACTGTGAGGAGAGATTGACTGAGTTTTCTCTGTCACTATAGAGTGAAGTAGTACCAAAGCAGAGCCGGGAGAGTGCTAGCTTCTGGGACCCTGACAGTGGCTGGATTGATCTCTAGATGGAGAAAGTAAAGTAGACCGTAGATTTATACTATTTATAAGAAGATAATTAATTAAGATTGGATATTGGGTAATTAGTCAGTTAAAGAGTTTGTCAGGCTTGAAAATTCAAGCATGATGAAAGTCTCTTGTGAGACACACTGAGTACCAGGATATAGTTCAGTTTTCTTAGATTAGAGTATATATCCTCAATCCTATATTTATTCTTTCTTTTCTTTCCCTGCCTGCTCCTCTCAATAACATTAAGTAGGGGTTTTTTTGTTTGTTTGTTATAAGCTGTCTCCAGTCTCCATTAATCAAATCTTTAACTAAGTCCAACTAGTGTAACTGAATCTCAACCAACACCAGGTGATAGGCAACTATTTACTCAAAATCAATAGCAACTGGCCCAATAATATAGCATCAATTTACCTCATTACATGTTTAAAAATTTAAAAGCAGATATGCTGAAAAAAGATCCAAAAAGGAAAAGATAAATCTTAAAACTTTAATAGCACAGTATTAAAATTTGCTGTTGCATCTATTTTTTCTGCATTTAAATATCAAAAGGATGAACATTTCCAGGTAAGCAGCTATAATAAAACAGGGATTTCCTTTTACATCATTTCCTTCATGGAAATTTCTTACCACACAAAACCTTTCCTGGGTCACAATTTTCCTGAAGACTTTTCTGGTAAAATTTCCTCTCCCACTCTCCCACCAAAATCTTATTAGTCCTGATTTTTCTGACAAATTTTCCAAGGTGAGAGTTAGTAAAAAGGTTAAGCCATGAAAATTAAAATTTTTAGAAGTTACTGGGTATCTGAGACTCTGGAAATCATTACATTTTAAATATTTCCTCATCCCAATATTTTCTGTGAGGAAGGAAGGGAATCTGGTATAATTTTCTTCCTTCCTTCCTTCCTTCCTTCCTTCCTTCCTTCCTTCCTTTCTTTCTTTCTTTCTTTCTTTCTTTCTTTCTTTCTTTCTTTCTTTCTTTCTTTCTTTCTTTCTTTCTTTCTTTCTTTCTTTCTTTCTTTCTTCATTCCTTTCTTTCTTTCTTTCTTTCTTTCTTTCTTTCTTTCTTTCTTTCTTTCTTTCTTTCTTTCTTTCTTTCTTTCTTTCTTTCTTTCTTTCTTTCTTTCTTTCTTTCTTTCTTTCTTTCTTTCTTTCTTTCTTTCTTTCTTTCTTTCTTTCTTTCTTTCCATTTGAATAAGATTATTTAGTCAATGTAGAACATTATTTATTGGTTAAAATAATCACATTATTTCCCTCTTCACCCCATCTGCTATTCCCACAGCCAACACACAATTTCATTTGGTATTACATGTGTCCTTGATCAGAATCCATTTCCATGTTGTTCTTTACACTAGGATTTTCATTTAGAGTCAACAACCACAACAACATGCCTTCAACCCATGTATTCAAGCAGTTGTTTTTCTTTGATGTTTTTCCTCCCACCTTGTTTCCTCTGGATGTGGATAGTGGTTTTTCTCATAGATTCCTCCAAGTTGTTCAGGGTCATTGCATTGCCACTAATGGAGAAGTCCATTACATTCAATTGTACCACAGTGTATCAGTTTCTGTGAACGATGTTTTCCTGGTTCTGCTCCTCTCACTCTGCATCAATTCTTGGAGGTTGTTCCAGTCCCCATGGAATTCCTCAACTTTATTATTCCTTTGAGCACAATAGTATTCCATCACAAACATATACCACAATTTATTCAGCCATACCCCAATTGAAGGGCATCCCCTCATTTTCCAATTTTTGACCACCACAAAAAGCGCAGCAATGAATATTTTTGTGCATGTCTTTTTCCTTATTATCTCTTTGGGGTACAAAACCAGCAGTGCTATGGCTCAATCAAAGGGTAGACAGTCTTTTATCGCCCTTTGGGCATAGTTGCAAATTGCTCTCCAGAATGGTTGAATCAATTCACAAATCCACCAGCAATGCATTAATGTGCCAACTTTGACACATCCCTTCATACATTCATTACTTTCCTTTGCTGTCATGTTAGCCAATCTGCTAGGTGTGAGGTGATACCTCAGAGTGTTTTTGATTTGCATCTCTCTAATTATAAAAAGATTTAGAACATTTTTTTCATGTTCTTATCAATAATTTTGATTTCTTTATCTGAAAATTGCCTATTCATGTCACTTGCCCATTTTTTAGAGAATGGCTTGATTTTTTTGTACAACTGGTTTAGCTCTTTATGAATGTGAGTAATTAGACTTTTGTCAGATGTTTATGTAATGAAGATTGTTTCCCAATTTGTTGTTTCCCTTCTAATTTTGGATGCATTAGTTTCATTTGTACAAAATTTTTTTAATTTGATGTAATCAAAATTATTGATTTTACATTTTATGATTTTTTCTATCTCTTGCTTGGTTTTAAAGTCTTTCCTTTCCTAAAGATCTGACAAGTATACTACTGTGTTTTCACCTAATTGTTTAGATCTAGTTTTAATTTTGTGGAGTGTTTTGTAGCTGTGTTCATATAGTTCCTGGGTTTGTCTACCAGATAGATTCCTAATTATTTTATATTGTCTAAGGTGATTTTAAATGGAATTTCTCTTTCTAATTCTTGATGCTGATATTGGTTGGAGATAGAAATGGTGATGACTTATGCGGGTTTATTTTATATCCTGCAACTTTGCTAAAGTTGTTGATTATTTTGACTAGCATTTTGGTTTATTCTCTAGGATTCTTTAAGTAGCATCATATCATCTACAAAGAGTGATAGCTTGGTCTCCTCATTGCCAGTTTTAATACCTTCAATTTCTTTTCCTTCTCTAATTGCTACTGCTAGTGTTTCTAGTACAATGTTAAATAATAGAGGTGATAGTTTCATTCCTTATCTTTTTGGGAAGGGGTCTAGTTTATCCCCATTGCAGATGATGTTTGCTGATGGTTTTAGATATGTACTGTTTATTATTTTTAGGAAAGCCCCTTCTAGTCCTATACTTTCTTGTGTTTTCAATAGGAATGGGTGTTGTATTTTGTCAAAGGCTTTTTCTGCATCTATTGAGATAATCATGTGATTTTGTGAGTTTGCTTGTTAATATGGTCAATTATGCAGATTGTTTTCCTAATATTGAACAATCCTTGTATTCCTGGTATGAATCCCACCTGGTCATAGAGAATACCCCTTGGGATGACTTACTGGAGTCTTTTTGCTAGTATTCTAATTAATATTTTTGCATCTAAATTCATTAGGGAGATTGTTCTATAGTTTTCTTTCTCTGTTTTTGACCTGCCTGGCTTTGAGATCAGTACCATGTTTGTATCATAAAATGAATTAGGTAGAACTCCTTCTTGGCTTATTCTGTCAAATAGTTTTTATAATATTGGCACTAGTTGTTATTTGAGTGTTTCCTAGAATTCATTTGTGAATCCATTTGGACCTAGTGATTTTTTTCTTAGGGAGTCCTTTAATGGCTTGTTCAATTTTTTTCTGATATGGGGCTGTTTAGGTAATTTATTTCTTCCTATGTAAGTCTAGGAAATTTACATTTTTGTAAGTATTGATCCATTTCACCTAGATTGCCATATTTGTTGCCATATAATTAGGTATAATAGTTTTTAATGATTGCATTAATTTCCTCTTCATTAGAGGTGAGGTCTCACGTTTCATCTTGGATACTGTCAATTTGTTTTTTTTCTTTCTTTTTTTTTAAATAAACTGACTAGTATTTTGTTTATTTTATTTATATATTTTCTAGTCTTGTTTATTAAATCAATAGTTCTTCCTTTTTGTCCCTATTTATTTACCTACACATGTCTACTAACTCTAATTTTTCTAAGATTTCATTCACTTCTCTTACCTCTTTCTTATATATTTTTGGTTTAATTTATCTAGTTTGGATAAAGGAAGGTTCAGGTCTCCCACTAGTATAGTTTTTCTGTCTATTTCATCCTTGAGCACCACTAGTTTCTCCTTTAGAAATTTGGATGCTATGCATGATGCAGTACATGTTGAGTACTGATATTTCCTCATTGGCTATACTGCCTTTTATCAGGTTGTAATTACCTTCCCAACTCTTTTAACTAGATTTATTTTTACTTTGGCTTTGTCAGACATCATGCTTGAGACTCCTGCCTTCTTTTTATCAGTTAATGCCCGGTAGATTTGACTCCATCCTATTATTTTCATCCTATGGGTATCTATCTTCCTCATGTGTGTTTCTTGTAAATAGCATATGGTAGGGTTTTGGATTCTAATCCACTCTGCTATTTGCTTTCATTTTATAGGTAAGTTTATCCCTTTCACATTCAGAGTTATGAATACTAGCTGTGTATTTACCAGCAACTTGATTTCTACTCCTGGTCCTGCCTTTTCTTCTTTCAATATTTCCTTCTTCACCAATGTTTGTTTATAATCAGTCTCCCTAGTTCCCACCCTTATTTTACTTCCCTTTCTGCCACTGTCCCTTATTATTACCTCCTTATTTTCCCTGTAGTCTTTCTAAAATTGCCCCCCACCTTCTCCCTCCCTTGTATTGCTTCCTCCCTACCAGTCCCGTTTGTTACCCTTCTACTCCACTATAGGGTGCAAATCTATTCTCTGCCCCAATGGATTGGATTGTTATTCCCTCTTTGGGTCAGTTGCAAAGCACATAAGATTTGAGTATTTCCTATCTCCAACCTCTTTACCCTTCCAGTGTATTGATGTTCAGCCCCCTCCTGCCATGAGCTTCTTTGTGACATATAACTTTACCCCTATTTGTTTCTTTTCCTTTAAATTTATATTGCATAAACGAGTCCTGGAAAATATTTAGCAGATATCTTGGAACAAAATTAAAATGTGTACCATACACTTAGGTTTAAACATCATTATTAACTTTAATTTTGTAACAAAATTATAGACTTTCTTAAGTGTGGAAAATCAACAAAACCATAAATCCAGCAATGATTTGTAGCACTTTCCAATTTCCAAAATATTAATTCTTAAGAATTGACTCCCTACATGGGGCAGCTGGGTAGTTCAGTGGATAGAGAACCAGGCCTGGAGATGGGAGGTTGTAAGTTCAAATCTGGCCTCAGATACTTCTCAGCTGTGTGACCCTGGGCAAGTCACTTGACCCCATTGACTAGCCCTTACCACTCTTCTGACTTGGAGTCCAAGATGGAAAGTAAGGGTTTAAAAAAAAAAAGAATTGACTTCCTACAGCCAATTTGACATGGTTACACTATACTCCCTTCCTATGCATCACGATAAACTCATTCATTATAAATAAATAATATTATTTTTCTATTTTAATTTTGATTTTTGTGTTTACATATCAAATTTCCTCCTACTTTTTTTTCTTTTCATGAATAGTGATAGCAAATCCTATTTTCTAATAAATAGCTTTGCTTTTCCCCATAAGATTATGCTAAACTTTCTAGAAAAGTTCATCTTACTGGTGTAGAAGGAAATAGTAAAAAAAGAAAAGGCAGGACCAGGAGTAGAAATGAAAATGCTGGGAAATACACAGCTAGTAATCATAACTCTGAATGTGAATGGAATGAACTCAACCATAAAATGCAAGTGAATACCAGATTGGATTAGAATCCAAAACCCTAACATATACTGTCTACAAGAAACAGACATGAGGAAGGGAGATACACAGAGGGTGAAAGTAAGAGGTTGGAGCCCAATCTATTGGGCATCAACTGATAAAAAGAAGGCAGGGTATACAATCATGATATCAGACAAAGCCAAAGTAAAAGTAAATCTAGACAAACGAAATAGGGAAGATAATTACTTCCTGATAAAAGGCAGTATAGCCAATGAGGAAATATCAGTACTCAACATATATGCATCTAATGGCATAGCATCCAGATTTCTAAAGGAGAAACTAGTGGACTTCAAGGATGAAATAGATAGAAAAACTATACCAGTGGGAGGCCTGAACTTTCCGATGTCAGAAATAGACAAATCAAACAATGAAATAAATAAGAAAGAGGTAAGAGAAGTGAATTTATATCCTGGAGTTCATATATTAACAAATTAAGAATGGCAGAGGTCAATGAATTGGGCATGCAAATTAAAAAACTAGAAAGCGAACAAATTAAAAATCCTCAGATGAAGACTAATTTAGAGATCCTAAAAATCAAAGGAGAAATTAATAAAATTGAAAGTCAAAGAACTATTGATTTAATAAATAAGACTAGAAGCTGGTACTTTGAAAAAAAAACAAATAAAATAGACAAAGTCCTAGTCTGTCTAATTTAAAAAAGAAAGAAGAAAACCAAACTGACAGTAACCAAGATAAAAAGGGAGCCCTCATCTAAATAAAGAGGAAATTAAGACAATCATTAAAAACTATTATACTCAATTATATGGCAAGAAATATGGCAATCTAGGTGATATGGATGAATACTTACAAAAATATAAATTGCCTAGACTAACAGAGGAAGAAACAAATTATCTAAACAACCCCATATCAGAAAAAAGGAATTGAACAAGCCATTAAAGAACTACCTAAGAAATAATCCCCAGGCCCAGATGGATTCGCAAATGAATTCTATCAAACATTCAAAGAATAGATAATACCAATATTATACAAATTATTTGACACAGTAAGCCAAGAAGGAGTTCTACTGAATTCATTGTACAACACAAACATGGTACTGATCCCAAAGCCAGGCAGGTCAAAAACAGAGAAATAATACTATAGAACAGTCTCCTTAATGAATATAGATTCAAAAATCTTAACTAGGATACTAGCATAAAGACTCCAGCAAGTGACCATGAGGGTTATTTACTATTACCAAGTAGAATGCATACTAGGAATGCAAGGAGGGTTCAATATTAGGAAAACAATCCACATAAATGACCATATTAACAAGCAAACTGTCAAAAATCACATGAGTATCTCAATAGATGTGGAAAAAGCCTTTGATAAAATACAACTCCCATTCCTATTAAAAACACAAGAAAGTATAGGAATAGAAGGGACTTTCCTAAAAATAATAAACAGTGTATATCTAAAACCATCAGCAAACACCATCTGCAATGGAGATAAAATAGAAGCCTTCCCAAAAAGATCAGGAGTGAAATAAGGATGCCCATTATCACCTCTATTATTTAACATTGTACTAGAAACACAACATATAGCAATTAGAGAAGGAAAAGAAATAGAAGGTATTTAATTGGCAATGAGGAGACTAAACTATCACTCTTTGAGGATGATATGGTGGTATACTTAAAGAATCCTAGAGAATCAACCAAAAAGCTAGTTGAAATAATCAACTATTTTAGCAAAGTTGCAGGATACAAAATAAACCCGCATAAGTCACCATCATTTCTATATATCTCCAACCCATCTCAGCAGCAAGAATTAGAAAGAGAAATTCCATTTAAAATCACCCTAGACAATATAAAATACTTAGGAATCTATCTGCCAAGACAAACACAGGAACTTTGTGACCACAACTACAAAACACTCTCCACACAATTAAAACTAGATCTAAACAATTGGAAAAACATTGATTGATCATGGGTGGGTTGAGATAACATAATAAAAATGAAAATACTACCCAAATTAATATACATATTTAGTGCCATACCCATTAAACTATCAAAAAACTTTTTTACTGATTTAGAAAAAAACATGACAAAGTTCATTTGGAAGAAAAAAAAAAGATCAAGGAAAGCCAGGGAAATCATGAAAAAAAATGCAAAGGAAGGAAGACTTGTAGTCCTAGATCTCCAACTATACTGCAAAGCAGTGGTTACCAAAATAATTTGGTACTAGCTAAGAGACAGAAAGAAGGATCAGTGGAATAGACATGGGGTACATTACCTCAGCAAGACAGTCTATGATAAACCCAAAGACCCCAGTTTTGGGGACCAAAACCCACATTTTGATAAAAAAAAAAAACTCCTAGGAAAAATTGGAAGACAGTATGAGAGAGATTAGGTTTGGATCAACATCTCACATCCTACACCAAGATAAACTCAGAATGGGTGAATGACCTGAATATAAAGAAGGAAACTATAAGCAAATAAGGTGAAAACAAAATAGTATACTTGTCAGATCTTTGGTAAAAGGAAAGTCTTTAAAACCAAGAATGATCTAGAAAAAATCATAAAATGTAAAATCAATAATTTTGATTACATCAAATTAAAAACGTTTTTGTTCAGATGAAACTAATGCATCCAAAATTAGGAGGGAAGCAACAAATTGGGAAACAATCTTCATTACAAAAACCTCTGACAATGGTCCAATTACTCAAATTAATAAATAGCTAAATCAGTTGTACAAAAAATCAAGCCATTCTCCAATTGATAAATGGGCAAGGGACATGAATTGACAATTTTCTGTTAAATAAATCAAAAATATTGATAAGCATTTGAATGTGTCCTAAATCCCTTATAATCAAAGAAATTCAAATCAAAACAACTCTGAGGTATCACCTCACACCTATCAGATTGGCTAACATGACATCAAAGAAAAGTAATAAATGTTGGAGGGAATGTGGCAAAGTTGGTATATTAATTCATTGCTGGTAGAGATGTGAATTGATCCAACTATTCTGGAGGGCAATTTGCAACTATGCCCAAAGGACACTTAAAAGCCTATCTGCTCTTTGATCCAGCCATAGCACTGCTGGTTTTGTAACCTAAAGAGTTATTACGGAAAAAGATATTTACAAAAATATTCATTGTTGCGCTCTTTGTGGTGGCAAAAAAAATGGAAAATGAGGGGATGCCCTTCAATTGGGGAATGGTTGAACAAATTGTGATATATATTGGTGATGGAATACTATTGTGTTCAAAGGAATAATAAAGTGGAGGAATTCCATGGGGACTGGAACAACCTCCAAGAATTGATGCAGAGTGAGAGGAGCAGAACCTGGAAAACATTATTCACAGAAACTGATACTGTGGTACAATCGAATGTAATGGACTTCTCCATTAGTGGCCATGTAATGACCCTGAACAACTTGGAGGAATCTATGAGAAAAACTAATATCCACATCCAGAGGAAACACAGTGGGAGTAAAAATACCAAAGAAAAACAACTGCTTGAATACATGGGTCGAAGGGATATGATTGGGGATGTAGATTCCAAATGAATATCCTATTGTAAACAACAACATGGAAATAGGTTCTGGTCAAGGATACAAGTAATACCCAATGAAATTGTGTGTTGGTTGCAGGAAGAGTGGTTGGAGGGGAAGGAGGGAATTAATGTGATTATGGTAATCAAGGAATAATGTTCTAAATTTACTAAATAAAGACTTAAATTGAAATGAAATTATTGCCTTTTGAAATATTTTATTCCAAGACCCCTCTTATTTACAAATGAAGCTCCTAAATCCTGTAGATTTTCACAATGATGCTTTGATCAATAAATTATTTCTTTCTTTTTTTTTTAAAATATATTTTATTTGATCATTTCCAAGCATTATTCGTTAAAGACATAGATCATTTTCTTTTCCTCCCCCCCACCCCCCATAGCCGACGCGTAAGTCCACTGGGCATTAGATGTTTTCTTGATTTGAACCCATTGCTTTGTTGATAGTATTTGCATTAGAGTGTTCATTTAAAGTCTGTCCTCTGTCATGTCCCCTCAACCTCTGTATTCAGGCAGTTGCTTTTTCTCGGTGTTTCCACTCCCATAGTTTATCCTTTGCTTATGAATGGTGTTTTTTTTCTCCTGGATCCCTGAAAGTTGTTCAGGGACATTACACCGCCCCTAATGGAGAAGTCCATTACGTTCGATTATACCACAGTGTATTAGTCTCTGTGTACAATGTTCTCCTGGTTCTGCTCCTCTCGCTCTGCATCACTTCCTGGAGGTTGTTCCAGTCTCCATGGAACTTCTCCACTTTATTATTCCTTTGAGCACAATAGTATTCCATCACCAACATATACCACAGTTTGTTCAGCCATTCCCCAATTGATGGGCATCCCCTCGTTTTCCAGTTTTGGGCCACCACAAAGAGCGCAGCTATGAATATTTTTGTACAAGTCTTTGTGTCCATTATCTCTTTGGGGTACAGACCCAGCAGTGCTATGGCTGGGTCAAAGGGTAGATATTCTTTTGTAGCCCTTTGGGCATAGTTCCAAATTGCCCTCCAGAATGGTTGGATCAGTTCACAACTCCACCAGCAATGAATTAATGTCCCTACTTTGCCACATCCCCTCCAGCATTCATTACTTTCCTTTGCTGTTATGTTAGCCAATCTGCTAGGTGTGAGGTGATACCTCAGAGTTGTTTTGATTTGCATCTCTCTGATTATAAGAGATGTAGAACACTTCTTCATGTGCTTGTTAATAGTTTTGATTTCTTTATCTGAGAACTGCCTATCCATTTCCCTTGCCCATTTATCAATTGGAGAATGGCTTGATTTTTTGTACAATTGATTTAGCTTTTTAGTTTGATGTAGTCAAAATTATTTATTTTACATTTTGTGATTCTTTCTATATCTTGCTTGGTTTTAAAGCCTTTCCCCTCCCAAAGGTCCGACATGTATACTATTCTGGGTTTACCCAATTTACTTATGGTTTCCTTCTTTATGTTTAAGTCACTCACCCATTTTGAATTTATCTTGGTGTAGGGTGTGAGGTGTTGATCTATTCCTAGTCTCTCCCACACTGTCTTCCAATTTTCCCAGCAGTTTTTATCGAATAGTGGATTTTTGTCCCAAAAGCTGGGATCTTTGGGTTTATCGTATACTGTCTTGCTGAGGTCGTTTTCCCCCAGTCTATTCCACTGATCTTCCTTTCTGTTTCTTAGCCAGTACCAAATTGTTTTGATGACTGCTGCTTTGTAATATAGCTTGAGGTCTGGGACTGCAAGGCCCCCATCATATGTGTTTTTTTTCATTATTTCCCTGGATATCCTTGATCTTTTGTTCTTCCAAATGAACTTTGTTATGGTTTTTTCTAAATCAGTGAAGAAGTATTTTGGTAGTTCAATGGGTATGGCACTAAATAGATAAATAAGTTTGGGTAGGATGGTCATTTTTATTATATTGGCTCGTCCTATCCATGAGCAGTTAATGTTTTTCCAATTGTTCAAGTCTAGTTTTAGTTGTGTGGCGAGTGTTTTGTAGTTGTGTTCATATAGTTCCTGTGTTTGTCTTGGGAGATAGATTCCTAGGTATTTTATTTTGTCTAAGGTGATTTTGAATGGGATTTCACTTTCTATTTCTTGCTGCTGAGCTGTGTTGGAGATATATAGAAAAGCTGATGATTTATGTGGGTTTATTTTGTATCCTGCAACTTTGCTAAAGTTGTTGATTATTTCAATTAGCTTTTTGGTTGAATCTCTAGGATTCTTTAAGTAGACCATCATGTCATCCGCAAAGAGTGATAACTTGGTCTCCTCCTTGCCTATTCTGATGCCTTCAATTTCTTTATCTTCTCTAATTGCTACTGCTAGTGTTTCTAGTACAATGTCAAATAGTAGAGGTGATAATGGGCATCCTTGTTTCACTCCTGATCTTATTGGGAATGCATCTAGTTTATCCCCATTGCAGATGATATTAGCTGTTGGTTTTAGATATATACTGTTTATTATTTTTAGGAATGACCCTTCTATTCCTATGCTTTCTAGTGTTTTTAATAGGAATGGATGTTGTATTTTATCAAAGGCTTTTTCTGCATCTATTGAGATAATCATGTGGTTCTTGCTAGTTTGCTTGTTGATGTGGTTAATTATGTGGATGGTTTTCCTAATGTTGAACCAGCCCTGCATCCCTGGTATGAATCCTACTTGATCATGGTGAATGATCCTTCTGATCACTTGCTGGAGTCTTTTTGCTAGTATCCTATTTAAAATTTTTGCATCTATATTCATTAGGGAGATTGGTCTATAGTTTTCTTTCTCTGTTTTTGACCTGCCTGGTTTTGGAATCAGTACCATGTTTGTGTCGTAAAAGGAGTTTGGTAGAACTCCCTCTTTGCTTATTATGTCAAATAGTTTGTATAGTATTGGGGTTAACTGTTCTCTGAATGTTTGATAGAATTCACAGGTGAATCCATCAGGCCCTGGGGATTTTTTCTTAGGAAGTTCTTTGATGGCTTGATGGATTTCAATTTCTGATATGGGACTATTTAAGAATTCTATTTCCTCTTCTGTTAGTCTAGGCAGTTTGTATTTTTGTATATATTCATCCATTTCTCCTAAATTGGTGTATTTATTGCCATATAATTGGGCAAAGTAATTTCTAATGATTGCCTTAATTTCCTCCTCATTGGAGGTGCTGTCCCCCTTTTCATCTTTAATGCTGTGAATTTGCTTTTCTTCCTTCCTTTTTTTAATTAGATTGACCAGTACTTTGTCTATTTTGTTTGTTTTTTCAAAGTACCAGCTTCTTGTCTTATTTATTAAATCAATAGTTCTATCACTTTCGATTTTATTAATTTCTCCCTTAATTTTTAGGATTTCTAATTTGGTTTTCTGCTGGGGGTTTTTAATTTGATCGCTTTCGAGTTTTTTCAATTGCATTTCCAATTGATTGATCTCTGCTCTCCCTTGTTTGTTAATATGAGCTTTCAGGGATATGAATTTGCCTCTGATTACCGCTTTGGCTGCATCCCAAAAGGTTTGAAAGGATGTTTCGCCATTGTCATTTTCCTTGATGAAATTATTAATTGTTTCTATGATTTCTTCTTTAGCTAAACGGTTTTGGAGTATCATATTGTTTAATTTCCAATTGGTTTTAGATTTGGTTTTCCATGTACCATTACTAATCATTATTTTTATTGCCTTGTGATCTGAGAAGGCTGCATTCATTATTTCTGCTTTTTTGCATTTGTGTGCTATGTTTCTGTGACCTAATGTATGGTCAATTTTTGTGAATGTGCCATGTGGTGCTGAGAAGAAGGTGTATTCCTTTTTATCCCTATTTATTTTTCTCCATATGTCTATTAATTCTAATTTTTCTAAGATTTCATTCACTTCTTTTACCTCTTTCTTATTTATTTTTTGATTTGATTTATCTAAATTTGATAATGGTTGGTTTAAGTCTCCCACTAGTATGGTTTTATTGTCTATTTCTTCCTTCAATTCTCCTAGTTTCTCCATTAGAAATTTGGGTGCTATATTATTTGGTGCATACATGTTGATTAATGATATTTCCTCATTGTCTAGAGTCCCTTTTAACAAAATATAATTACCTTCCCTATCCCTTTTGATCAGGTCTATTTTTGCATTGGCTTTATCAGATATCATGATTACCACTCCTGCCTTCTTTCTATCAGTTGAGGCCCAGAAGGTCTTACTCCATCCTTTAATTCTGACCTTGTGGGTGTCAACCCGCCTCATGTGTGTTTCTTGAAGACAACATATGGTAGGGTTTTGGATTCTAATCCATTCAGCTATTCGTCTACGTTTTATGGGTGAGTTCATCCCATTCACGTTCAAAGTTATGATTGTCATTTGTGGACTCCCTGGCATTTTGATTGCCTTCCCTAATTCTAACCTTTTCTTCTTCGGCTCTACCTTTTAGTCCAGTGATTTACTTTGAATCAGTCCCCCTTGTCCCCTCCCTTGATGTTTCCCTTTTTAGTCCCTCCCTTTTTGTTCCCTCCCCCTCCCCCCTCTCTTTCCCTCCCTTTTTGTTCTCCCTCTCCCCCCCCCCTTGGTTTTCCCTTCTCCTTACCCTTGTTGTGTAAGATAGAATTCAAGATCCCAATGGATCTGGATGTTTTTCCCTCTCAGAGTTGATTTCCCTGAGATTGAGGTTTAAGTAAACCCCCCCCCTCTCTTCCTCTCCTTCTTATAGGAGTTTTCTTCCCCTCCCCTTCCCCTGTGAATCTTTGTGTGAGAACCATTATTCTATTTGGTCTTTCTTTACCCCCTATTTATACATTACATTTTCCCCACATATTAGTATACATAGGTTGATATAAATGTAGTCCTTATAGAAGAGAGTTTGAGTAAAAGAAGATAACATTTTTCCCCTTTCCTTAATATTTACCTTTTCAGGTATTCCTTGCTCTTTGATTTTCGGTATCAAACTTTCCACAGAGCTCTGGTCTTTTCTTTGCAAAAAGTTGGAAGTCTTCTATTTTGTTGAATGCCCATACTTTCCCTTGGAAGTATATAGTCAGTTTTGCTGGGTAGCTGATTCTTGGTTGGAGACCCAGCTCTCTTGCCTTTCTGAAGATCATGTTCCATGCCTTACGATCATTCAGAGTAGAACTTGCAAGGTCTTGTGTGACCCTGATTGGCATTCCTTTATATCTAAATTGTCTTTTTCTGGCTTCCTGTAGGATTTTTTCTTTTGTTTGATAGCTTTGGAATTTGGCAATTACATTCCTGGGAGTTGTCTTTTGGGGGTTTAGTGTAGAAGGTGTTCTGTGAGCTCTGTCAGTGGATGTATTGCCCCCTTGTTCTAGAATCTCTGGGCAATTTTCTTTGATTATATCTTGTATCACCATGTCCAGTTTGGTGTTTATTTCTGGCTTTTCTGGGAGTCCAATTATTCTTAAATTTTCTCTTCTCCCCCTGTTTTCCAGATCTATCACCTTGTCGGTGAGATATTTTATGTTCTCTTCTAATTTCTTGGTGTTTTGGCTTTGCTTTATTAGTTCTTGCTTTAAAGCCTGGTTTTCTTTTACAGTTTGGTCAAACTGGTTTTGTAGATGCGTGAATTTCTTTTGCATCATTTCCCACTTTTCCTCCCAGAGGGCTTCCATCTTTTTGGTCCTTTCTGATTCAAATTCTTCATGTGTTTGTGGAGAGTTTCTATTTCCTTTGAAAGATTTTGGAGAATTTTCTTGTATATCTTCTTCTATCTGCTCTGTATTTTGTATTTTGGCTCCATAGAATGTGTCCAGAGTCGCCCCTTTCTTCTTATTTTTCTTGGTATTTTGGGGCTTCTGTGCTTCTGTAGAGTTTGTCATCTCTGAACGTGGAGGATTGGCTTTTCTTGTCTTTGTCTGGTGATCAGAGGCTTTAGTCCTGGGCAGATGTTGGTTCTATGAGCGTTCCCTGGGTTAAACTGAATATGCCTCACTGGAACTGGAATGGAAGGGTCGGACCACGAGGCCACACTCTCCCCCTGGCTCGATTTCCGGAAGTTGCCTTCAGAATCCCTGGCCGTGAGGCTGTTTCGTCGGCCTGCGGGGGGATGGGCTGCCGCTTCCCCAAGCTCCGAGAGCACAGACTTTCACTGAGACTTGGATAGCAGGATCCAGCACGTGAGGCTGTCTTGCCCGCCCTGAGGGTTGCTGTTGTTTTGACCAGCTCTCTGCAGCGGAGGCCCCAGGCAGTAACTTTCACCCGGACCGATCAGCTGTTTGCAGCGGAGGCCCCAGGCAGTAACTTTCACCCGGACCGACAGGCTCTCTGCAGCGGAAGCTCCAGGCAGTAACTTTCACCCGGACTGGGACTTGGGTAGAAGACCCTGAGGGTTGTTGTTCCTCAGACCCTGCTCTCTGAGCCCGGCGCGGCTGCCGCTTCCGGGAGCCTTGGACTCTGCGCTCCTACCCCTGAGGTCCGAGGGATCTCGGGTTCTGGCTTTTAAGGGGAGCCGTACCTTTTGAACCGGGTCCAGGTCCAGGAGGAGGGTTCCCAGGGTCTGTGCTGTTGATCGTTTTGAATTTCGGCGCCTTAGGAGCTTCTAGTTTGAGATCGGTCGGGAAGGGTTTTCCGGAGATCTGAACTTCAGCTTTCTCTAAGCCTCCATCTTAACCGGAAGTCAAATTATTTCTTTCTTAAACATTAAAAATTAGATTTGCTTCATCAAATATTTGTCCATTTTTGTGGAGGTTTTCTTTTTAGGTGCTTAGTGAGTTTGATTCATTTTTATTTTGATTCATGATTCCAATATATGTGAGTTCTTCAAATATAATATTAAAATATATATAATGGTCAATGTTTTTTCATTGCTTCTTTTTCAAGAAATTTAATGATTTCAAAATTACTTTTTCTTGACCTATTTCCAGATCATTATATTTGTGTGTTTATAAAATAAAATTTATTATTAGTACATATATAGCTATAGGAAATTTATTTTACTTCTTAAAATATTGTATTTTTCCACAATATTATTTTAAAACAATTCTAACATTACATGCATATTTTAGTTCAAATTTCTTTCGCTCCTTTTCAAGCATTCTCCCACTCTTCCTCCAACCACTCTCTCATCCCTGAGATGATAGACAATCTGAAAATAGATTTGACCTGTGTGATTATGTTGAACCTTTTTCCACATATAGCTTTTTTTGTGGAAGAGATCTCAAATGAAAAAGGAAGAAAGAAAGTGAAATACATTATGTGTATGTATCCATTCCAACTTTCAGTTTTTTCTGTGGAGGCTTTTTTTTTCAGAACTACTCTGCTATTATCTTAGATCAATACATTGCTGTAAAAAATTGGTATTCAAAGTTGTTTATTAAAAATATTGCTGTTATTATGTACACTGATCTGGTTCTGCTTACTTCATTTTTAATCAGTTCATAAGTCTTCCCAGCTTTTTGTGAAATCATCCTGATTATCATTTTTTACAGCATGATAATATTCCATCACAATCATATACCAAAATTGTTCAGTCATTCTCCAATTGATGGACAAAGAATTTCCAATTCTTTGCTCTCATAAGAACTGCAATAATTGCTTTTATATGAATAAAATCTTTTCCCTTTTCAGGGGATCTCATTGGTATACGTACTTTTAGTAATATTATTGGACCAATGTATATACAGATATTTAGATTCCTTTGGGCATAGCTCTAACCTATTCTCCAGATGGATGGATCAGGTCACATTTCTGCCAAGAGTGCATTTGTGAACCAATTTTCCCACACCCTTCCCAAAATTCATCATTTGCCTTTTCTGTTTGAGTAATTGGATCAATGTGAGGTGATAACACATTTATTTTAATTATATTTCTCTAATGAAGAATGATTATTACATGAGTATAGATAATTATTAATGGTTTTCATTTCTTCAGTCTGAAAATTTCTTGTTCATATTCTGTTCATATTAATTGGAGAATGATGTTGTAAAAATTAATTTGGCTTAGTTCTCTATTTTTTTCAGAAATGAGATACTTATCAATGATACTTAAATTTCCCCCTTTTTCTTATTTCTTATTTCTTTTTTGAAATTTGCCACAATCAAAACAACCCATTTCATAACCTATCATGCTTTCTAGATATTGTTGAATTATAAATAGCTTCCTTATCCATAGATTTGACAGGGAATCTATTCCATTCATCCTTAAATTTTTTATGGTAACAATTTTGATGTCCAAATCATATACTGAAGGTGACTTTATATTGGTATACATTGTGAGATACTGGTCTATCTCCAATATCTACCACACCATTTTCTTATTTTTTTAAGTATTTTGTAAAAGAGTGAGTTCTTGTCCAAAAAACTTGTTCTTTTTAAATTTATTAAACTCTAAATTATTACAGTCATTTTAGAAGATATTACATATCTAATTGGTTCTACTGACACACCATACTATTTATTAGACAGTAGCATATTACCTTTTGTTAATACAGTGTGACATCTGTTACTGTTACACCACCTTCCTTCAAACAATTTTAATTGATTCCCTTGATATTTTTTTTTTACTTTTTGTTCTTCCAGATGAGTCCCTTTTTATTTTTCTAAGTATGTAAAAGAATTTTTTGGCAATTTCATTGGTGTAGTATTGAATAAGAAGTTTATTTAGGAATCAGTGTCACTGTAGTATATTTGCTTGACTTTCTTTGTTTGCTTCTGTGCTTGACTTGACTTTGAACTATTGATATTATTCCATTTTTTAGGTCTGAATTCATTTATGTAAAAAGTGATTTGTAACTGGGTTAATAAAGTTCCTGGGTTTTTTGTAAAGTAGAATCCCATGCCTTTTACATACTCATCTATTAATTCATGTGGATTTTTCTTTTTTCTATCTCTTGCTGCAAGGCTTTGCTGTTAATATATAGGCATAGTGAAACCACCTAAAAAAAAAGAAAAGCCCAAAAGCTTGGCAAAGACTACCTGATGAACTGAGGTGATAGGGGAGCAGAATTAGCAGGAGACAATACAGTGAGGGATGATCACAACCCCTACACCCCAACCATACCCCACATCTGCTCTCACAGATTTGGAACTTAAGCCCTGACAGTCAGACCCTGAGATCCTGCCAAGGCAAATAGTGGTCCAAGCCAACCAACATCCCTTGATCCCTTGAAATTTAAAACCTGTGGAGAAGTCTGGAGTCCCAACACAAAGCAATCTGGGCTTCAAGTGGCCGATCCACACAGGCCCAGAGAGAAGGCAGTGATCCCAGTCTGGGATCTGGATAAGGACATAATCCACAGTTTAATATGAGGACAGAGATCTCAGGTGGAGCCTTCACCAAATACTTTTTGATCAAAAGTAATGGTGGAGCTCCAGGACAAGGCAATCAAGGGTATGATTGATTGAATCAAGAAAACCTTGAGACCAAAAACTGAGCCTAAGTCTGGGGCTAGAACTTGATCAGCCCCTGACCTGATCAAGTTCAGACTGAGATCAAGAGCTACACCTAAGCATGAGGAAAATCTTTAAGGCATCAGCATCTCAAGGGTAATTTAATGAGACAGGGAAGGGGACTTTCAGAGCTCTTAGTCCTCAGACCATCTGGTAAACTAGTAACAGCCCAGAAAATAATCCAAAAATAGCATCAAGGAAATACTTAAGTTTAAGAGGGTACCACAACTTCTCAGAAAAAGAATCTACTCATAATTAGATAGGAAAAAAGTGCAAACAAACAAAAAACATGTAAAAGTAAACAATTTTTATGGAGACAAAGAACAAGGCACAGACATAGAAGGGGACACTAAAAGCAAAGGAAACACATGCAAAGTCCAAAATAAAAATGTGAATTAAGTGAACACAGAGTCTGGAAGAGCTCAGAAAGATTTCAAATACCAATTAAGAAATGTAGAGGGAAAGTGTGGAAGAGACATGAAAGAAATGCAAGAAGAAAAGAAAGTGATGCAAGAAGAAAGGAAAGAAATGCAAGAAGAAATGGGTCAACTGAAAAAAGGAGAACCAAAAATTAACAGAGGAAAACCAGGTCTTAAAAATCAGAATTGACCATTTAGAAACTAATGATTTCATGAGAAATCAATAAATAATGAAACAGAATCAAAGGAATGAAAAAAATGAGGAAAACATGAAATATCATATTGAAAAAATAACTCAGAAAATAGATCTAGGATAAACAATCTGAGAATTTTTGGACTATCTGTAATCCATGGTGAAGAAAAAAAACCTTGAATACCATATTATAAGAAATTATTAAAGATAACTGCTCAGAGATCCTTGACCATGAAAATAAATGGAAATGAAAAGAATTCACTCATCACCTCCAGAAAGAAATCCTCAATTGACAACTTCCAGGAATGTAATAGTTAAGTTCAAGAACCACCAAACCCAGGAAAAAAATACTTCAAGTATCCAGAAAGAAACCATTCAATACCATGGAGTTACAATCAGGATCACACACCTAGAGACTTCCCCACTAAAGAATCATTCAGAAAAGAAATATGATGTTCAGGAAGGCAAAAGATTTGAATTTACAATACAGAGTCACCAACCAGCAAAACTGAGTATATTCTTCCAAGGGAAAAATTGGACATTCAATAAGATAGAATGTTTCCAAGGATTTCTGAGAAATTAGTGAAGCCAAATAAATTTTGAAGGCCAAATATGAGACACATGAGAAGCCCATGAAGGTAAATGAGAAAAGAAAATTTAAGAAACTCATTAAGGTAAAAATTGTTTATATGTCGATATGGAAAGGGGATTTCTGTGATTCTAAAAAATTAATCTTGGTAGTAGAGAATAGAGAATTAATTTACTCAGAAAGAGGGTGGTAAACTAAGCTGACTATGATAATATGATATGTATGATTATATATGATGTAAATGTGATAATATAGAACTATATGTATATATTATATGATAGGTATGCACATAAATGGCATGTAAAAATTTCAAGGGCTGAAAGAGAGGATTGCACTGAGAGAAAAGGGAAGGGAGAGATAGAATGGGGTAATTTATATAACATGAAGAGGTAAGAAAAATCAGTAGAGAGGGGAGGATAAGGGTGATGATGGGCAATGCTTAATTTTACTTTCATTGTAACTGACTCAGAGAGGGAAAAATGAGTATACTCTGTGAGGTATAGAAATCTCTCTTACCCTACAAAGAAATAGAAGAGGAACAAGACAAGGGAAGAGGGTATGGGAAGGAGAATGGTGAAGGGACAAAAAGGGAAATACTGGTAAGGGGAAGCAGAGTGAAAGGGAATAGAACTGATTCTAAAGGAGATCATACTATGGAAGGCAATACACAGTTGGTAATCATAACATTAAATATGAATGGGTTAAAATCACCTATTAAAAGGAAGCAGATGGCAGAATGGATTAAAAACCAGAATCCTAGTATATGTTGTTTATAAGAAATACATTTAAGTCAGGGTGACACACAAAGATTCAAAGTAAAAGTCCAGGACAGAATTTATTATATATCATCTGAAGTAAAACAAAACAAAACAAAACAAAAACAAAAAAAACAAAAAAAAAACAAACAAACAGCAGTAACAATCATGATACCAGACAAAACCAAAATATAAATTGATCTTATTAAAAGAGAAAAGGAAGGAAATTACATTTTTTCTGAAAAGTACTATAAACAATGAAGTAATATTATTGCTAAACATTTATGTGCCAAAAGATATAGCATCTAGATTTCTAAAGGCAAAACTGAAGGAGCTCAAAGAGGAAAAATATAGTAAGACCATACTCATGTGGGATTTCAAACTTCCTTTTTCAGAACTAAAAAATAAATCAAACTCAAAATAAATAAGAAATAAGTAAGATAGGTAAAGGAAATGTTGGAAAAATTAAAATTAATATATATCTGAGGGAAACAGAACATGCATAAAAAGTGATATATTTTCTTCTCAGCAGTACATGGTATATATATATATATATATATATATATATATATATATATATATATATATATATATATATATATATATATATATATATATATATATATATATATATATATATATATATATATATATATATATAAAGATCAACCATGTACTAAGGCATAGAAATATTTCAACCAAATACAGAAAAGCATAAATAATAAATGTCACTATTCCAGATCCTATCAGTAAAAATTAAAATTAACAAGTATCCATGAAAAGACAAATTTAAAATTAATTGGAAAATAAATAATCTAATGCTTCATAATTGGTGGACCAAAGAAGAAATCACAGTAACAATTAACAACTTCCTTAAAGAGAATGACACTGAGAAGACACCATACCAAAACATATGGGGTACAGCCAAAATAATACTCCAGGGAAAAATTATATCTCTGAGTACCTATAGTAAAAAATAGAGAGGGTAGAGATCAATGAATTTGGCCTGAAACTTAAAAAATTAGAAAGGACAAATTAAAAATCCCCACATAAAAACTAAATTGGAAATCCTAAAAATTTAAATAGAAATTGATAAAATTAAAAGAAAAAGAACTATTGAACTAATAAATAAGACTAGGATCTGGTACTTTGAAAAAAACAAATAAAATTGATAAAATACTGGTTAATCTCATAAAAAAAGAAAAAAAGAGAATCAAATTAATAATATCAAAGATGATAAGAGTGATATCACTTCTAATTAAGTGGAAATTTTGGTAATAATTAAAAACTATTTTACTCAATAATATTGTAATAAAAATTAAAATCTAGGTGAAATGAGTGAATATTTACACAAATATTATTGCCCAGACTAGCAAAATAGGAAATCGAATACTTAAATAATCCCATCTCAAAAAAAAGCAAGGGAATGAGCCACCAAGGAAATTCCTAAGAAAAAAATTTTCAGGGCCAGATAGATTCACAAGGAATTCTATCAAACATTTAAAGAAAAACTAATACTAATAGTATACAAATTATTTGAAAAAAAAATAAGCATAGGAGTTTTACCAGTCCTTTAATGACACCAATATTTTATTGATTCCAAAGTAAGACAGATGAAATACAGAAAAATAAAATTATATACAAATCTCCTTAATGAACATAAATGCAAAAACCTTAAATAGAACACTAGCAAAAATACTCCAGAAAGTGATCACAAGGATTATTCACTATGATGAAGTGGGATTTATACCAAGGATGCAAGTGTGGTTTAATATTAGGAAAACCATTCACATAATTGTCCATATCAATAACCAATATAATAGGAAATTACATGATTATCTCGATACAGAAAAAGTTTGACAAAATAACCACACCCATTCCTTTTAAAAATACTAAAACGTATAGAAATAAAAGGGCCTTTCCTCAAAATAATGAAAAGTGTATATTTAAAATCATCAGCAAGTAACATCTGCAATGGGAACAAGTTAGAAGGCTTCACAATAAGATCTGGAATAAAGCAAGGATGCCCACTGTCACCTCTATTATTTAATATTGTTCTTGAAACAGAAGGGATAAGAATAAGAGAAGAAAAAAATAAATTGAAGAGATTAAATGTAGGCAACAAGAAAACTAAACTATCACTTTTTCCAGATATGATGATATATTTAAAGAACCCCAGAAAACCAACTAAAAGACTAGTAAAAATAATCAACAACTTTAGAAAATTTGCAGGGTACAAGAGAAACCCACATAAATTATCACCATTTCTATATTTTTCCAACAAAACTCAGCTGCAGGAGGTAGAAAGAAATTCCATTTAAAATCACCCTACTCAATATAAAATATACAAGAATATTTATAATCTTATAATACTGAGGAAGTTATGAGAAAGTATGCTATCCACATCCAGAGAAAGAATTGAGGAAACAGTAATGCATGAGAAAAACATGATCAATTACTTTGTTCAATATGGATATGATTAGTGTTTTGCTGTTAAAAAATCACTATACTACAAATATGAAGAACATGGAAATAGGCTTTGAACAATGATGCATGTATAAACACAATAGAACTTTTTGTCAGTTTTAGGAGGGGGGAGCAAAGAGGTGGAGAATCATGAATCATATAACCATGGGAAAATTGTCTAAATAAAAAATGGGGAAAAAAAGAAAATATCCACTTTCAATTATGTGTATGTATAGATAAAGGGAATATAAAGCAAGATACAAAATTATGTGTCATAGCTGAGGCACAAATATTCTGTAATATATCTAATTCTATAGATAATTCATGTTTTTGGAACATCAGAATAATTGTTGAATGAAATTCATATATATGTATACATTCATATGCATAGAAAAATGTTTGTTTCATTATTTATCCTAAAGTGTGTGTTTGTGTCTTTATGAGAGCAAAGAGAAAAAGAGAGAAAGTAATAGACAGAGAATTAAAACCTTTTACTCTGTGAAAAACAAATAGCTAGTAGAGTAGAAAAGCTTATTCTCACTGTTTCATTAAGTGTACAAACATTTGCACTGCTATATTTTTCATATCCATTTCTAAGCATCCTACATGTGCATGTGCATGCATACATAAATAGTTATGTATGTCTGTGTTGATTCACCTATTCTCAAGGTCAAAACTATACTTTTGAACTTTGGTCTAATTATATTAATTAGCACTGATATTTTACAAAGCATATGGAAATTTTAAAAAGTCCAATACTTTCTAAATATCTTGTCTTTTACATAATAGAATCTTTAGATAAAATTATTTTACAATAGAATCGCTAACCTTTTCATCATTTGCCATTGACTCCAACTTGATAATTTAATAATTCATTATGTCATCTTTATGCAACTTTTCTAGAAAAAATAACCTCTACATGAAAGCTATTTTTTTCTCCATTAGCCATATTCTTATTTGGTTCATAGTTAGTAGTCATCCCTAAGGACCTAATTAAGACTTTATTCAGTGCTGAATGGAGGGAGCTTAGACAACAACAAGAAGTAGATCCATTTTTTGTTGTTGAAGAGTCAAGAATTTTTATTGACATTTAAGTTTTATATTTTGAGAGCACAAGTTAAAACACTCTATCCTCAGAGCAAATTCCAAAACTATAAATACATAAAACATTTTCTTTTTGAATGAATGTTTATTGAATGATCATTATGTATTTAATGTTCTGCTTGGTATTCAGGAGGATTTGAAAGAAATCAGATACATCATTGGAGGCTTGCTTATAACATAACCTTTCAGAAATCTTGTACCTGACCTCAACAATAGTTCAGATTAGGGAAAGGGCAGAAAAAGATCAGAAACCTTCCTGCAATTCTATTTCCATCATATTCCTTCCTGACCTCCCTGACCTGTACAGGTACATCTCACTTCACCTATTTCTAGTTTTGAGAGAGACAGAATGTTCAAACTCTCCCCCAAAACTGGGTTTGGTCAGCTGAATGTTTTTCTTAGGATGACAACTAGAATTTCCACTTTTAGTAGATTTCTTACTTCAAGAAATATTTTTTTCTTTCTTGTCTTATTATGAGCACTAATTATGTAGTCTCTGTCCCATATATGGTAATATAAAAACTGCCACATTTATTCTATAGATGAGATGTTGTATATCCCTAGCCTTAGGCATGCCTGGATGCACACTCCCAGGGCACTTCAGGGCATTTTCCCTGTTTTATTCACAATGTGATTATTAGTTACTTATTCTCACATATAATTATTTGATCAACAATTGGAATTTTTACTTACTATTAAAACTATGGTTAAAACTTATCATTATAATACTGGGTATCTAATTGGATTACATGTAGAAGAAACATAGCTCTAAAAAGTAATAGAAAATGAATATAAAGTGGTTAAAATTATTTAATTAGGTTATCTTTTATATAATTGCATATTGCTAAGTAAAATCAGGAGAGATCTACAAGTTGAGGCAGAAAAACTGGATATGTTTTTTAACAAATCTGAGGTATGCTTCAATGATAAAAATCTCAGCCACAACTTCACAGTTTCAGTCATTCTGAACTTTTGTCATTATTATACAACCCTATTTTTCTCCTCTGTGTAGACCCCTATTCCCATCTCACTCACCCACACAAAGATCCACTCCAAGTTTACCCATCTCTGCCACTATGTTCTTTCAAATGGCTGTCTGGTAAAGGACAAATTGTCTTTCATCTTTTTTTTTCATGCCCAATACCTCCATTTCCTTTTTCTTATTGATGTTGCTCTCTTTTCATCACAAAGATTCCTTAACTGCAATATCTAATACTAACATCCTTTAATTTGCCAGTCAAGTTAGGGTAGATGCAATGTTCTTTGTTTCCCCTGATACTTTTACACTCTTCATCATTAATCATGATATGAACTCTCATACTCTGATGTTCAATTATTCATATATGCCACTTAATCACAACTTTAATAGTTTTTTTAACTATCAACTTCTAGTAGGAGTCTCCTTTTTTATTTTCAATGAATTGTGTGCATGATTCAGTTTTTCTCTCTTTTGCAACTCCTTCCTATTCTATATTACACATATCAACATATATGAATATTTATTTCTTTAAATATCATAAGACCTTATTTCCTCAACTTACTCATTTCTCATGATCTTCACTAGACCTCTGCTAGACAGATCTAATCCTAGATCATAAGTGTTAATGTGGGAATTTATTTTACTATGCTGTATTAATTCTTGTATATCAGGGGAAATTATATAGTTTTCCTGTGTCTGGGATCTGGGTCAGAGATACCATCCATTCTGTTATTTTTTTTGTATTTTATTTGTCCTTTGGAATCACAAGAGATATATATTCCTTTTTTAACAGAATTTGGTTCAATAAATGAAGAGGGAAAAGTTTTTTTCCTACTTACTTGACCTGTTAATCTGTGAAGATGGGGAAGGGTAGATAGAATGATGGTCTACCTCTTAATTAGGTATCACTAATTAAAGATGTCTTGGGATGCAAAAGCTGAATGAGACTCTAAGAATATATTTATTAAGCTGCTGGACACAATTCTGATCATCCTTGGTCCCAAAAGAGTCAGGGAACCTTATGTCACTTTATTTGTTATGATGCTGGCCTAAGTAATAAAACTAATATAATGAATAAAGAACATGTATATTCTTATCCAAAAATTAATCTTTCAAGATAATTTTAATTATAACACCTGGATCTTGCCACCATCCAAATATATAACAATTTCCATGTGCATGAACTCTAAACTTTATTTGATCACAGTCTATTATCACGTTACTGCTTCATATACTTTAAAAATTGAAACTATTTCATCCTTACCTTGATCTCCAATCCCTCTATCATTCATTTCTTCTGGACTATCACTTTTTTCCAAACAACAAAGTCTCTTTTATAACTTGACACTTTGTTGAAGTAAACTGTCTATAGTTTCTTATTTTTTCCAAGTCCTTTGCCACCGTTTTCCCATTCTTTATCTTGACCTTCCAAGTTGTAGCCTGGATGACTTCCACCATCTGTTGTCTGCTTATTCTCATGAGTTGCTGAATAAAATTGGAAAATACAAGAAATTGTTCTGTGTTGGCAACACATTTGTGTTATATAATTTCAACTGGCTCTCTTCTATATAAGACAATATTATTACCACTCATAATCAAAACTAAAGGACCCACTTATGAACATCAGATTTTTTAGAAACCTTAACATTTTAACCTTCCTACATGTTCCCATGGCTCCCAGTGCCCTGTCCTACCTCTTAGCTGAGAATTGTGCATTTTTTACAAAACAAAAAAAAATGAATCATTCACCAAGAGCTCCCTCTGACCTCTTCCACATTGTACATCATTTGAATGCCCTCCACAATCACCTCCTTCAGTATATCTCATGTGAAGATGTTGAAATACTCCTTTTTAAGGTTATCCAACCTTTATACATTTCTAAGTTATTTCATTCATAACTTTTCTTGCCTTTTCTGGCAATCCTATTGTCCCACTATTTTTCTAGCTCTCCCTGTCTTGTTTTTACATTGCTGTATTCTTATTGTCTCCTTCCTTAACTAGGAATTTCTTGAAAGCAAAAATTGTTTTTAAAAATATGCTTCCTTATAGATAATTAATATACTATATAATATAATCTCTTATTATAATTAATATTGATATAGATAATTAATGTGTAATGACTAACTAGAACTATAGGTTTTATTTTGCCTTTTATGACTTGATAGAAAGATAACTTGGTTTATACTCCCTCCAGTTTGATGAAGACTTTCTCCTTCCTAAATTCTCCAGTTTTACCTAATTTGTTCTCTATTAGAGTACAACCATATCTGATAATCACAATAAATATTCAGTGGCAACTTGAAGACTTTGGTTTGTGACACCTTTTATATAATATTTTTCATGGAAATGAAAATGGTCTGCAAATAGTGGAATCACTTTTTTTTTATTCAACTAGAACTATTCATGTAGAGTAATGCAATATAGGTAAATCTAGTTAGTATGCACGTCTTGTTATTTTTATTGTTTCTGTTGTTATTCAATCTTAGCCAGTTGACAATAGAAGGAAATTCTAGTGAGTGTGTTCAAACACAGGGGAAATATATTTCTATGAATCATTCCATTTTTTCTTATTTAAACTTGGATTTAAGCAGTATTGTGAGTTATTTTAAGTTCCAAAAGAGGTATGAGTTATGTTTTCATATTATTCAACTGTATATAAAGTAATAATTAGGACATGTGTAAAAATAGACTTGAATCCGGGACTTCAATCCCCAGAAATCTTTGATCCACTTCCCCAGAATGCCCTCTAAGCTCACTGAATTCTCACCTGGGCCAAGAGTGAGATGGGGTTTTTAAACCTGGTTGAGAATAGGCTCAGGTCTTTTTGGACTTCTGTTTTGGAGCAGACACATCTCTTTCATGATGTGAGGTTATCTTCACTAGGCCTCTCTGTCCTAGACATGTGCTTTCTTATTCTGTATTTTCTTTAATCCTTAATCTTTAATAAACCTCATAAAAATATAATACTCCTTGCAGAGAGAAACTAATTTGTACCTGCCTCAGTTCCCAAAATTTTAATCTTTACACATGAAAACTTATATACACCAACTCAAATTGCCTTTAATATTCACACCTACAGAATTCAGTTTAAAAAAAATAAAATATCATTTACTCTAGCTTTTATGTATACGAAAAGATGTTTTCACTAAATTTCCAAAGAGATTACCCATCTGTGTTATTGTGGATTTTTCCTTTAACGCTTCATGCATCACACTTCTTAATGTTATAATCAGTAATAATACAGAATGTTTTCCTAAAATTCTATGAGGTAAGAAGGTAGAATTGGAATAATGCATTTGATTCTCACCAGTAGCTGAGGATATGTGCATTCAGTGTATATTATAACATATTTTTTTTTCCTAACTCTAAAGTATGCAGCCTAGTGATCTTTACTTTGGGTGGCATTATATGAGTAAGAGAAGTATACATAACTGTACAAAGGAAGAATATTAATAATATCTTGATAAGGACCCAGAATGGCCATGGAGACATATCAATGCCTTGATGGGCACTCTTATCTTGTCATTTTCTTTTTTTCCTTAATTATGCTGCTCTATTACTAGATTTCTCCCTGATTCAGACCTCTGGTAGTAGAGTGAATTTTTTGAATAATTCACTCTAACATTTACTTCTGAGATCCTCATAGTCCCATACTTCAATGTTAACAAACATGCAGGTAATAATCCTTCAGCCCTCATGACAGAAAATGACTCATTTATAATATTATTTTTCCAAGGTCCTGCTTAACCTTATTAAAAATGTATTTATTTATTTATTTTTTTGTTGCAGAGAAATCCAAATTTAAGGAAGCTTTAATTAAGAACATCATTTTACAAGGCATCATTGGTCTGGTTATAACTGGTGAATACAAGCACAAGCTTCTGAACAATCTTCACTAACTTCTTAACATAGTTTATATGTTGACATATACTATATATACTATTTGTCCTTGCTCTGGGTAGTACTGGTTCATCTACAACCTGAAAAACATGTGCTTGGAGAATTTTCTAGGTGCTGAGAAGAATTCCTAATGCTCAGATATTTCACACATCAATAAGAATTTCTTCTACTTTGCATCTATTAGCCCAACACATACGCACTTGACAAGCCACTGAGAATACTGGAAATAAATAGAAACAGAATTTTTATGTCCAATGAGGAAATTATATTAAGTGGCAGAGTAATTATAATTTTTGGTCAGCTCATATTCTCTTAATATTGGCCATTATTAAAGAAAGGATAATATGGTTTGTGAAAAAACTCTGTAAGAAGCCTGTAGGTATGTTCTAAGGATTATCAAATACAGAAATCTCATATGGTTTTATGAGCATTATGCTATTAGTTTAGCAAATGAAGAGAAAAGGTATAATTCTATGAAGAAAATTTAATATGGCAAAGTGACTTACTATAGGTTTGGTGTGCAAACTCCAAAATTGTCCTTTTCATATGGAATAACTATCAAAATATGTCTATAATAGCATTTTTTCTTATTTCCTCAGTCTTTTGCACAATGAAATTATCATTTTGATAAATCCAAAACTTATCAGTTGTAATGTTTTTATTAAAGAAAAATGCTTTAGAAAACTGAAGTCATCTGTCATTAGTAATATCACATATTTTATGTCATATATCAGGGCTATAGCTTATTTCCAAAATTCATTTCTATTTCCTTCTTGCAGGCCACTTGATGGCACATTGGATAAAATGCCAGGAATGGAAATAAGAAGACATCTTCCTGAATTCAAATCTGGTCTCAGACACTTAAGCTGTGTGATCCTGAACAAGTCACTTAATTCTACTTCATGATATTTACACCATGATCTTTACCAAGAAAATCTCAAATGGGATCATGAAGACTCAAACATTACTGAAATAACTAAACAGCATATTCCTTCTTTTCAAGTGTTTTGTTGTATACCCCCCAGTTAGTACTGTTTACTTCATTATCTACTGATCTTCATACTAGTAATTCAAACATGCTAGCATTACTAGAGATCATGGATTTATTCAAGTGAATGTTTTCCTAAAATATACCATTCCATTTCACTGTGGTTTCTTTTTACTTTCTTAAAAATTACATAATTTTCTTATGATAGTCCAGTGATATTTTGCTTGCTCCACATTCTCCTATTTTACCTTAAATTCCTGAACACTTTTCACCTTAATTTCCCACAAAGGTCTGCCCATAGTCCTCTTTTCTCCATTGTTTAAGTCATCTAATCCATTGCTTTAAATATCCGTTTATGTAAGTTGACCCCCTGAGCCATCACCATGTGATTCCATCTCTTTTCTTTATTAAAATTTATTTTGATATTTTCCTTTACATATTGATACAATTTTAATAATAATTTCTGTTATAATGTGATCCATGTTCTCTCTCTCCCTCTCAGGTATTCTTCCACCTCTGCATTGAAGGAAATGTGATTTAGATTGTACATATGTTATAATTTAATACATGTTTCCAGATGTGTCATGTTGCAAAAGAAGACACATATTGATTAAATTAGAGAAAAATACATGGAAGAAATAAAGGAGGTGTCCTTCAATCTGTATTCAGGTTCCATCAGTTGCTTTTCTGGTGGTGGATAGACTTTTTAATCAAGAGTTCCTTGGAGTTGTCCTGGATCCTTGCATTGCTGATAATGATTAAGTCATTTGAATTTAAAAAAAAAATCTTATCTTTTAGCTTAGAACAGAAGAGCTGCAAGGGCTAGGCAATTGGGGTTAAGTGACTTCCCGAGGAACACATATCTAGGAAGTATCTGAGGCTAGATTTGAATCCAGTATCAGATCTGGCTCTCTATTCATTCTACTACCTAGCTTCCTCAGTCCTTCACAATTGAACATCAAACATTACTGCTGTGACTTTATACAATGTTCTCCTGGTTTTACTTACTTTGCAATTCTTATAATTGTTTCCAGGTTTGTTTGTTTGCTTGTGATCAACTTGTTCATAATATCGTATGGTAGAATAATATCCCATTATCATTGTATACTATTTTTTGTTTAGTCATCCCTAACTGATAGAAATCTCATTCTCCTCACCCCTTTGTGAGCATAGAATGTTCGTCAGGTCCCTTTATGATGCCATAACAAGACATCTCTTTAATTTATAATTCTTTCCCATAACAAAAAGAGGTAGTGTAAATATTTTATCTACATAGGTCCTTTGTCCTTATTATTGATTCCTGGGGTACACACCTGTAAATGGTATTATTGGGTATTGTGAATTTCAAAACTACTCAATCCTGTTCAAACCATTCTTTAGAGGATGGGATTTGGTTATTTCCTGATCAATAACAATAGAGATACTTGGAATGACAGAATCAGGTCTTGGAAACTACAATCTCCACCCTACTCAAGGTAACAGGATTTAGAAATGGCTGCAGCAAAGCTCAAGATTTAATTATTTGAGAATATGACTTTCAACAGACATGTCCAAACGGGACAGACCTCTGGGCAGTCCTGGGTTAAGCTAGAGCCACCATTGGCACAGGTGAGACACAGGAAGTGAGGTAGAGGAGAGCTGAGGATGCTGGGACTTCCTGTGTGGAGGGAGAATGTGGTAGTTGAAGCCTGGTGCTTGGAGTGGAGGCCCTCAGACTTTTTCTCTGTTTTGGTCACGTGAGTGATAGGGACTGATCTCTTTTCTTTCCCTCGGCTATCCAAGGCCTTGGGTCTTTGGCCCAGCCTAAGCAGAGTGGGTATTTAAGCCCTATTCCCTTCTCTCTCCTCTCTCTCTCTCTCTCTCTCTCTCTCTCTCTCTCTCTCTCTCTCTCTCTCTCTCTCTCTCTCTCTCTCTCTCTCTCTTTCTCTCTCTCTCTCTCTCTCTCTCTCATACCTTTCTTCCTCCTGTTAGTAATTAAGTTTTCATTTTAGGAATTACATAGCTGCATTCCTTGATGACCTTAAATTAATATATATCAATCTTTTAAAGTGATTTCCATATCACATTGTGGCTGACCACACGGGAGTCTAAAGAATTCTCAATAAACTTCTGAATTTTCTTGCCATTTTACTCTACCTTCTCACCACTTAGTCCCTTTTAACAGTTAACTTGAGTTAAAGACACAGATGCTAGAACAAGTGAGTATAAAAATCTTCTTCTCTCTTCTCTTTTCTCCTTAAGTTAAATTGGAATCAGCAGTTTTTTCTTTTTCCTCCATTTAATCTTAAGGGGCAGCTGGGTGGCTCAGTGGATTGAGAGCCAGGCCTAGAGGCAGAAGGTCCTAGGTTCAAATTGAATCTCAGATACTTCCCAGCTGAGTGACTCTGATAGTTAGATAGAAAATAGCTGTTTTAAATTTCAGCAACAGGACCCTAAAGTCCTGGCTGGGAGAGCTGTTTCTAAATATCCTTTCCCTTAAGGAACAACTTCCAAGATTAGGAAAAAAAAAAACCCTTGGAAAGTTTTTTGCTTTGCACTGCTCCCCATGTGTTTTGTGAAGACTGTTAGAGAAATAATTACTATATATATATATATATATATATATATATATATATATATATTATACTACATTCTTTGACATTTATATGGCAGCTGAAGAATTAGGGGCATTGAGGAATGCAGGATACCTCCAATTTTTTTTATATTCATATGTACTGTCATTTTTGTACTCCTCAATACTGTATTTAGAAATGTTAAATGAAAAAAATTGAGGATAAAATGCAAGCCCAATTAGAAGATCTAAAATGTTTCTTACAGGATCAATTGGCAAACACCCACTCTACCAAAAACAGACCTGTTTCTGAACCTTTGAATGAAGAAATTTCCTTCCCTGAAATAGAGATGGAAAAAACCTTCCCTATAGCTCAGTTAACAAACTGCTTCTCTCATATAGTGCAAATCTTGACTGAATTTAATCCCCAAAACCCTTCCCCTGCAATCCCAGTTTCTCATGTTCCCTCTCCTACAGAAAACCAAATTCCAACACAACAGAGATCTCATCCTCCTAGAGAAACCTGTCCTTGTCAAACTGACCCACAGGTACAAAATTCAACTAGAGGCCTGTTTCCTCTAAGAGAAGTACCTGAAATAGGATGGAATGGGGATGTGGTGACTTTAAGACATAGGATACTGTTTACTCCCAGGAAATAAATGAATTTACACGAAATATCCCCACATATGAACAAGATCCCTTTCTAGTAACAAAAAAGATGGCAGACATATTTTTTCAGTATAATCCGTCTTACAAGGACGTTGAGAACTGAACGTGAAAAAAATAAAAAAATTCCTCATGCCAACAAAATCCGGGGGCGTAATGTAGCACATTGGCCATCTCAGGATCCCGAATGGGACTATAACAATCCTGAGGATTATCTACAACTATACCTTTGTAGAGAGGCCATCCTTAAGGCAATGAAGAAATGTGCAGAAAGTACAGATAAGTGGATGGAACTTGAAAAAAATTAAGCAAAAGGAGGCTCTAGAGAGGCTCTAGAGAGGATTTTTAACCTCAGCTGGAAATTCCATAGCTAATGCAGAAATTATTAATGAAGTTCTTTCTGCTCTCAAACTGCCTGAAGCCCTAGCTGTAGTTCATTGTGCTGCCCATACAAGTGGCTCTGACCCTGTCTCTAGAGGAAATGACCAAGCAGGTGCCGCTGCAAAGCTAGCAGCCATAGAAGGACCTGGATTAATTTTAACATTAACAACCACTGATAATTTAAATTTATCACTTGCCTATAATGAAAAGGAAGTGGAAAAATGGAAACAAAAAATTTAAAGCAAAACAGATTAATGGAGTGTGGGTATCGTCTGAAGGGAAACCCCTGCTCCCTAGAAGTTTCTATCACCAAATTTGCTAATCTGTTCATAAAAATGGCCACTTTTGTACCCAGGGCATCGTGGACTCTGTTAAGAGAGTATGGATAGACCCCGGTATAACTACCATAGCCTCTAAAGTGTGTTCAGCCTGCTCTACCTGCCAAGCATATAACCAACAGGCCTTTCATGGAAAAGTTTTCAGTGGGCGTCGTCTGGCTTACACACCTTTTGAGCACCTACAGATAGATTTCATAACAATGCCAAAGGCCGGACGTTATAAATTTTGTCTAGTCATAGTAGATCAACCAAACAGATGACCAGAAGCATTTCCTGCGACCCGAGCCATGGCGGCTTTTGTTGTTAAGGTGCTTTTAAAGAAAATTATTCCTCGTTTTGGCCTGTCAGCCCGTACTGATTCTGATAGAGGAAGTCATTTTACAGATTCTGTCTTAAACCAAATATATTCTTGCTTGGGGATAACTCCCAAATTCCATGTTCCATATCATCCCCAGAGTTCAGGCCAAGTGGAAAGGATGAATAAAGAACTTAAAACTATGATTGGCAAATTATGCACTGAGAACCATTTAAAATGGCCTGAAATTCTCCCTCTGGCCCTATTTTATCTTAGAAGCAGGCCTAGAGGAGACTTTTATATTTCACCATCTGAGATGCTTTTTGGACATCCTCCTCTATAGGCTAAGCCTTTCTCCCCAGCATATACATCACTATTTGGGGGAGATACTACTATTGCTTCCTATATACAGGAATTACAGCATAAACTGCTTGAACTTCATGAATCTGGAGCTGCAGTACAAGCCGGACCACTAGACTTTTCACTTCACGACCTGAACCCAGGAGACAAGGTGCATATTAAAAATTTCCAGCATACTGGAGCAACTCAACTTTCGTGGGAAGGACCATTCCAAATATTGTTAACTACTCCAACTTCTATAAAGGTTGGAGAAAAGGACTCTTGGATTCATTGCTCACATGTAAAGAGAGCATTTTCTGCTGAGACTGATTGACTGTATCCTATCACATGCATTAAACATAATAATCCATTGACAAGTGGATGCTGTTTTTCAAAAACACATTGAATTCCTGATTTTTTTCTTCTCTTTCCCTTATTTTTTATTATTGCTTTTCTTTTGAATATTTGATTTTTTCCCCTTTCCTCATTTCTTGTACAAAAGGTACATACAATTAAAATTTTTCCCTCTCTCTCTGCAGTAATGTAAGTTTAAATATACATACCCAAACATCTTTAGACTGTGGGAACCTGCCATTTATTGATAAAATGTTATGGGACTGTGATTAATGTTTGTGTCTGGTTCCAGGAAGTGGGATAAAAATAAGGAGCACAGACTTTACCTGAATAGTGCCAAAAGAGCACACAGGAAATATTAATGTGGACTCAAGGTTGCAATGCATAACTTATGTTTAAGTCATAGGACTTCCTTGTATCTACACTCTTTACGAAGTATTCAAACAAGTACAAAGCTTGACTATCATGCTGGCTCCCTACATCCTTGAGAATGAAAAAAGTCAGACCAGGGAATGACTCTTCCCTATCAAAATAAAATTCTAGTTCCTTTCCTTCTTATAATATGACAACTTCCTGTAGCCGTGGTTGCAAGTGGGTAAGTGAAATATTACTGCATTCTGTCCTACAGACTTCTGGGATAGAAATTACTGTAAATTGGACCTTTACAAGGGCCCATTATGAAGTTATTCTTGTTTACTCAAAATTTTATACATAGATTTTGGTATTTTGATTTTGATTTTGAATTTTTTTCTTCCCTTTCTCCCAAAAGTTTAACTTTCTTCCATATTTTTCCCTCTATATATATTTTTGGTTTTTTGTTTGTTTTGTTTTTATTGTTTTTTGAATTCTTTTAATAACTGACTCATATACGCCCATAACTCAACAATGCGTCCTGAGCTGAATTGGATTGTTTTAACACCCACTTCAGGGGGGATTGTATTTTAATAAAATTCCAAGATTTTGAAAAATTTTTTTTTTTTGGTTTGAGAAACATCTTTAAGGAAGAAGCTTGCTAACTCCTAAATCCAGAGAATGAACTGTTGCAGAAAGATGCCAGAAAACCTACATTACATCAAGATCAAGAATGAACCTTGGGGTGTGGTTGCTTGAACTGAAGGTTGATTGAATTCATTTTGAATGTACACTCTTCTGCCAAAGGGGACTGCCCCCTAATTGGTTTTTGTTAATGTGCCCAGCAAAACATTGGTTTTGCTGTCTCTTTCTATCTCTCCTATTTTTCCCTCATCTCTAACTATTGTAATTTCATAGCTAGTATGTTTACAAGACCCATTGGAGGTTAGCCTTCCTTGGGCCTCAGGGGTGATTGTGAATTTCAAAACTACTCAACGCTGTTCAAACCATTCTTTAGAGGATGGGATTTGGCTATTTCCTGATCAATAACAATAGAGATACTTGGAATGACAGAATCAGGTCTTGGAAACTACAATCTTCACCCTACTCAAGGTAACAGGATTTAGAAATGGCTGCAGCAAAGCTCAAGATTTAATTATTTGAGAATATGACCTTCAACAGACATGTGCAAAGGGGACAGACCTCTGGGTGGTCCTGGGTTAAGCTAGAGCCACCATTGGCACAGGTGAGACACAGGAAGTGAGGTAGAGGAGAGCTGAGGAGGCTGGGACTTCCTGTGTGGAGGGAGAGTGTGGTAGTTGGAGCCTGGTGCTTGGAGTGGAGGCCCTCAGACTTTTTCTCCATTTTGGTCACGTGAATGATAGGGTCTGATCTCTTTTCTTTGCCTCAGCTATCCAAGGCCTTGGGCCTTTGGCCCAGCCTAAGCAGAGTGGGTATTTAAGCCCTATTCCCTTCTCTCCTCTCTCTCTCTCTCTCTCTCTCTCTCTCTCTCTCTCTCTCTCTCTCTCTCTCTCTCTCTCTCTCTCTCTCTCTCTCTCATATCTTTCTTCCTCCTGTTAGTAATTAAAAAAACTCCATAAAAGTTTGACTGCTAACTTGAGTTTTCATTTTAGGAATTACATAGCTGAATTCCTTGGTGACCTTAAATTAATATATATCAGTCTTTTAAAGTGATTTCCATATCACAGTATGTACAGTTTTATGGTGCTCCGTAATGTTTCCTAATTGCTCTTTATAATGAGTATTCTCTTTTCAAAAATGTTTTTGCTTCTGTTTACCCACCTCCACAATTTTCCTCTCCCTTTACTCTGTCCCCACTTTTGTTGTTGTTGTTGTTCCTTCTCCCCTTTCTTACTTCCCTATTTGAATGTGCTATATGATGGTAATGGAATACTATTGTGCTATAAAAAATGATAAAATGGAGATTTTTTTTCTTTTTAAAAAATGTTACTTTTTCTTTTCTTTTTGGTTCATTTATTTAATTAATTAATTTAGAATATTTTCCTATGGTCCTTGTTCATGGATTCATGTACTTCCCCCCCCCTTCCTCCCATCCCTTCCTATAGCCAATGAGCAATTCCACTGGGTTTCACATATGTCTTTGATCAAGACCTGTTTCCATAATATTAATATTTGAATTAGAGTGATTGTTTAGAGTCTACATCCTGAATCATATCTCCATTGACCTATGTGATCAATCAGTTGTTTTTCCTTCTGTATTTCTACTCCCACAGTTATTTCCCTGGATGTGGAAAGCATTCTTTCTCATAAGTCCCTCAGAAATGTCCTGGATCATTGCATTACTGCTAGTAGAGGAGTCCATTACATTCGATTGTGCAAAAATGGATCTGTCTCAGTGTTTAATATTCTCCTGGTTCTGCTCCTTTCACTCTGCATCAATTCTTGGAGGTTGTTCCAGTTCCCATGGAATTCCTCCAGTTCATTATTCCTTTGAGCACAATAGTATTCCATCACCAGCAGATACCACAATTTGTGCAGCCATTCCCCAATCAAAGGGCATCCCCTCATTTTCCAATTTTTTGCCACCACAAAGAGTTCAGCTAGAAATATTTTTGTACAAGTCTTTTTCCTTATTATCTCCTTGGGGTATTAACCCAGTAGTGGTATGGCTGGATTAAATGGCATGTAGTCTTTTACCACAATTTGGGCATGAACTGGAGGATTTCTCTATGAACTGGAAAGATATCCAGGGATTGATGCAGAGTGAAAGAAGCAGAATCAGGAAAACATTATACACAGAAACTAAAACAGTGTGGAAAAATAAAATTTAATTAACTTTGCTACTAGTAGTCATGCAATGATCCAGTAAAATCCAGAGGGACTTGGGAATAGAATGCTATCCACATTGAGAGAAAAAACTCTGGGAGAAAAAAATATATCATTTATCACATGTTTATGTGGGTATATGATCTTGGTTTAAATTTTAAAAGATTACTACAAAAATGAAAAATAGGAAAGTAGTTATCAATTGATTACTCATATATATCCCAGTGGAATTGCTTTTCAGGTTCAGGAGATGGGAGGGAAGAGGGTAGAGAGGTTAAATGAATCACATAACCATGAAAAAGAAATACTTAAATATTTTAAAAAGAAATATAAATTTAAAAAAAAGCTCACTACAATATTTGGTAAAATAGATTTCTATATCTGAGTGTAGATGCTATTCCCATTTTAAAGAATTGTCCACCATTCCCTCATATTTCCTTCCACTGTATTGACTCTTTCATGTCTCCTCATGTGACACAATTCCCCCCCATGCTTTTTATTTCTCTCCACAGTATATTAATATTTCTTAGCCCTTTATTTTAAAAATAATCTCTCCTATCATATTCATCTTAATCCCCTCTCTTTGTCTTTAGTATCTTAAGCATCCTACATAATATAGGTATCTTAGGTACTTCAAGTATCATTGGAATTTTGATAACCTTAGCTATCACTTTCTTATTAGTAATGTTTATCAGTTTAACCCCCATTGATTCCCTCAGTTACATTATAGTATCTTAAATATATTAGATATCTCTTGTACCAAAAATGTCTTAAGTTTCTTAGTTATCACTTTCTCATGCAAGGAATGTAATAAGTTTAACTTCATGGTTTCCCTTGAATTTCTGTCTTTTGGATATCAATTTACATAATGACAGTAATACATAAATAATAATATACAAATCAATATATGATATATTATATGTATTAATCAATACATATAACATATTATATATTATAAATATATAATACATATAGCCAAAGAGGATTCAGAGAGAACTAAAATATGACAATGGGGAAAAAAAAGTCCTTCCCTTTGCAGTCAGATTTAGTTTTGACTCATTATTTTGCCTATAAAATGAGAGAGTTGGTTTAAGAGTTGATAAGATTGCTTTTTTTTTTTGCTTCAATCTTTTCAGTTGTGTCTTACTCTTTATGAACTCATTTGGGATTTTCTTGACAAAGACATTAGGGTGGTATGGCATTTCCTTTTTCAGCTCTTTTTGCAAACGAGGAATCTGAGGCAAATAGGATTAAGAAAAATGTCTAGGAACACATATCGACTAGATGTCTGAGGCTGAATTTTAACACAGGTCTTGTTAACTGGAGGTCTGGTACTCTATCCTTTAAACTCCCTGAATGCCCTAATATCTCTTTGTATTCTAGATCTGTATTTTTATTCAGTGAAAGACATAGAAAGATTATGTAAATTTAAGCAGATTTTTTTCTAATGTGAAAATTAAATGTTAAGAAAATTTCAAGTTATTTTCTGTTTTGTAATCCTCATGACAGTAGGTCCTATATCTTAAGATATCTGTTTTTTACAATGCTATAACTTGCTCACTGGATATAAGCACTGAATATATATATATATATATATATATATATATATATATATACACATACATATATAAGTACATATATATATTTAATCAAGCTGAATAGAATTAAATTTTATTGAGATTTTAAAAAATGGCATGCTTTACTAGAGATTTTGTGGTTTTATAATATCAGCACTTTAAGAAATATGGTGATACTCACTATGGTTCTTCACTCCTAGGAAAGCTTTTGAACCATCTTTCCTTTTACAGACAAATTCATGAGCTGCTTTCATTCACAAATTTTTAATAGTATGCCAAAACTAAATATTTTATGAAACTTTTAGAACTAATCTACATTATTCTTTAAAAATTAGATGCATAATCTATCATCAGGCCAAAATTTCTAACTTTGTAGGACTTTCCAGAGCTTTAACTTCACTTGAATAGCTTTTGAAAACCCAGAATAATATTCATGCTTAAATGAAGTAGGAGAGGAGGGCTTCAGTGGAAGATATCCTAATACGATCAATTTTGATACAATCCTAATTTATTTATCTATCAAAATTATAAGCATAATTTTATTAAACAGATATTTATGCACAATGGCTGAAGGTCTCACACAGAGGAAAAATGAACTGTGAAAAACTCCATGAACACCTTGACATAATTGCAAATAAATAGCTACTAGAGCCATGTGTAATGATAATGGGGAAAACAGTAGGTGGTTTTGATTTTCTAAATGTAAACAGATAACCTCTACAATTTACACTGATTGGCACCTTTGTTGAAATTCTCCCCAGGGAGGCAATAATCTGAACTTATGTCTGATATGATTCCATTGTCATTTTTGGAGGATTGTTAGGTTCACTACATAAAAAAACCAGGCATAATATTTGGGGTGTTTGATATTTTCTTAGAAAATAAATTATTTATTCATTGATAGAACCTGTAGTGATTAATTAAAAAGTATTGAGGACATTTTCAAATTATAATCTTTCCTATCTCTTATTCCTTGCACTAGAGATTTCATATTCTAATTATCAGGTTTAACTTTAAAAAAAAGAATACAAAAACTTTATACAAACCCAAACTAACATTTGTATAGATAATTAGGGTTTGCAAAGTGCTTGTAGAGATAATCATTTTGTCCTGAAAGGTAGTTTGCTATTATCTATCTGCAGTTGCAATAGAAGAAATGAAGACAGACAGAAAATAATAATTTGCCAAAATCTCACAGTTATTGATCTAATGCAGTCTTGTTCTCAGGCCTACATAACTCCAGGCCCATTATTCTGTCTGCTATGACATATAGCCACATTAATAACACGTGATGGCCAAAATACACTTAGAAGACAATAATAATACTTTTAAACACAAGACTTTTCTGACTGACATAAAAGTGATCATAAAAGTCATCACAAAAGTAGTGATGTTTTAGAAAAACAGTGCTTTTGAGTTTTTTTCTCTGTGTGAATTTGTTTCTAGGACTTTTTGTTTTACTTACATGATTGTTGGAAACTAAAAATACACTGAGTCACTGTTAGCATCCTGTCATTCTTGAAGAAACAATGTGCTTTTCAGTTAAAGAGCCTACTGCATTCTTTTAAATAAGTCTAAGAATTCTCATACATTCTAAATAGGAATTAGTAATTGCTCTCTCTCCTGAAACTGGAATGCAATAAATTATTTTCTCATGATATTCAATATACATTCAATATAACACTAAGTGAACAGTAAGTGATTTTGTAAATATGTGCTTAAATATTCCAAATTTTCTGAGATGGTCCTAATTTTTTGCAAATGAATAAATCCTGTATAGTATAGTTTATGGGAATTTATTTTTAAAGGAAATATAGTCCTTTCCAGAAGTCAATGAATAAGCATTTAGACTTATCTACTTCTGAAAGGGGAATTTTGAGTTTCCATACTTGTAATGTTTTAATATTTTTTTCCTGTCACATATAACTTCTTGTTCAGGAATTTAGATATTAGGCCATTCAGTTTAGTACTGATATTATTTATTTTTTCATGGAGAATTTTATCAGTATATTATTTCCTTCCTTATTTCTTTAGACTACATTGATTTTTACTTTTGCTTTGTCTGTGATCATGTTTGCTACCCTTTTTTAACTTTAGCTGATGCATAGTAGATTCTGCGCCAGCCTCTTATTTTTACTCTGTGTATGTCTCCCTTGTTTAAATATTATTCCTTTAGGCAACATATTGTGGGATTCTGGTTTTTAATAACCTTGCTATCTTATTTCTGTTTTATGGATGAGTTGATCTCATTCATGTTCACAGTTATGATTATTTCCATATTCTCCTCCTGTTATTTTCCTACTCTTTACCTTTCTCTGTCCTTTTCAACTTTTCCTATTGTTGAGTTTAATTAGTTGTTAATAGTTATCTAACATAATTAATTAGTAGAGTTCAATACCAGAGAAAGGATTTTTTTCCAATCCCTTTTCAGGCACAGCCAGGGAAACATGGTGGTCTCTTTAAGGAAGATTGGCATTGTGGGAAGGTAGTTGGAAAACTTTTGGCCATTCTATTGAACTCAATGTCTGGAGCAGGTGACTAAAGACATTGCTCTGCCTATCTGTTATTAATTTCAGTGAAAATGAGCTTTGAAAATTTGGAAGAACATCTCTGAAGAAGGAAAGAGTTTGTAGGTTTTGAGAGGTATTCTCCTGAAGAGAGGAGAAGCTTCCAGGAGAGAGCACTGTTTGCTCTCACTGGCACAGCATCAGTGTCTGACCTCCTGCTGGGTAGAGTCAGACAAGGATATTGATTTCTTTTTCATTATTGTTTTGTTTTGTATTGTTACTTTTTGTCTTGGAATCAATACTGTGTTTTGGTTCCAAGGCAAAAGAGTGGTAAGGGCGAGGCCATGTGGATCAAATGACTTGCCCAGAGTCCCACAGCTAGGAAGTGTCTGAGGCCAGAGTTGAACCTAGGACCTCCAGCCTCTAAGCCTAGTTCTCAATCCACTGAGCCAACTGGCATCCCCCTAAAGCTATTGATTTCTAACTGTCAAATGCAACAGTTACTTGAGACAACTTATGAATTTTGATTAATACTTTAAGGAGTTTAATAATAGTATAAGTTCATATATTAGAATAAGTTTAGATAGAGAGAATTGGGTCTTAGATAGATATTTGAGAATAGTTTTATGGAGGTTTACCATTGATGAACAAGAAGCAAATCCATAAAGATTTAGGGGGGTTATCTAGAATATTGGAAATAGAATAATATAAGTCCTGTTTTATTTCTACATCTTTTATCCTCTATCCTCCTTTTTTATAAATCAATAAGTGTTGGATTAAAATGTGTCCAGCCAAATTCATCAACTGTCTACAACTAGGTTACCCTAAAAGCTTTAGCCTATTTCATACCACTTGAGAAGGATCAATCAACTATCAATGTAAAACGCAAACTAGATCAAATATACCTGTAACACTATTAAAAAATGTTTCATTTAAAAAAAAATAAACATCGTTTCCAAATCACCATCTTTTTGACTAGTTCTCTTCTCTTATTTTTCCTACTCTCCTACTTCCCTATCAGTTATTGTAGATTTTTATAACTGTCGGTGTTATTCTCACTTTCAGCTAATTCTGATGAGAACAAGGTTCAGTCTTTGCCATCCTATCCATCTTTTCTTTCACTTTACTATTTCTAGTGCACTTCTTTATGAGAGATAGTTTACTACCTTCTATCTATCCATTTAACTTCTTCCCATGTTTTTATTTTTCTCACCTCTTAATTTTATATTTAGATATTAGTCCATACTACTCGGCTTCCTTCCTTCTATATTTCTACATAAACTCTTTTTCACTGCTTTAATAGTGGAGTCAAAATAGCACAGAAGGCACAGGGACTCAACTATTTTATACCAAATTACCTCCTAAAAAGTAATGATATGATATCTCAAAGCAAGTTCTAGAGAATAATAATCCATAAAAATACAAAATGAAGCAATTATTGTTTAAAAGAACTTTAAAAGTTGGCACAATGGATTTTGTGCAATAAGATTGAGGTATAGTATAGTGCACCTGGGTAGACCCACTGTGACAACAGGCCTTGGGTGAAGCTAAAGCAATGACCTAGGCTTTGGGAACTCTCAGCCACAAAGGTTAAGGAAGAGGATTGAACAACTGTTCAGAAGGAGATTAAAAGGATGCCTTTCCTGGCTCTGAATGCAAGATTCTTGTTGTATTGCCCAAACAAAGAGCCAGTACCTAGACTTGGGGAGCAGACATAAGGTGAGGAGGAACATCAGAATGCACTGGTGCTTATACCCACAGGGGTAGAGGGAACCTTGGTCACAGTGCCAAATGATCTTAATTTGAATTGTTTTACATCTCTTATCCTGGTAACAACAAATCTTTACTGAAAAGTCCCATGGAAGTAATTCTAAAAAAAGATTGTAAGGAAATATAATGTGTTTTCTATAGAGAACTGTCCTAACTCCAAGGAAATGTATTAAACTAGTTTCCCCAAAATGTTTTGCAGCACACACATATCTATGTATGTATATATATATATATATATACATACATATATATACACATACATACATATATATATTTATTTATAATGTAAAAATTAGTATAAATTGTTATTAAAGAATTTTAATAATAGATAACTGATAAGCATTCATAAAAGCAAGAAAATTGTTTTAGGTAGGATAAGTCATTCTAATGAATCTAGATATGGCAAAGCTAAAATTAACCACAGAACACCTAGAACTGAGCACACAAGTAGGAAAAAATGGTGGCCAATATAATAAATTTGGCCTTTTAAATTTTAAGTTCTTCACTGATGTTGTATGTGTTATTTCTGTTTCACATTAAAAATGTCTTCCTGAATCGTCACTATTGAACATTTTAAAGATACTTTAATATGTTTGCTAAAGAGTAGAGTCTTGGAAAAAGACTCTAGAAAGATATTTTACAGCTTAACAATGGAAAATTTGGTTTTAAACTTTTATGTAGGTGTTTCGGTTTCTTGCTTTAAATTCTGGATAAGACATGCTATTGTCTTCATGTAGAGGAATCCTCATCTAGGAAATTCTTTTTACAATCAATTTGAGAACTTTTCCCCTATATTTTATATCTGTAGATCACTTCCTATGGACAATGAGAGGCTATTTTTTTTGCTCTTAGTCAGAAAGTCATTAAGGAGTAGGACCTGAACCATGTCTTCCTCACTCATTGACATGCTCTCTATTTTCACTACTCATATTGAAGTATGAGAGTTGTTTTTTCAAGTTTATGAAGTCATTGAAATGGCTATGAGTAAACTGACATTGAATAAAACTGACAGAAAATTTTATTTTTGAATTATTTATTTGTATGTAGACATGTATGTATTAAAGTCAAAAAGTGACAAAAGTTGAAGTATGGTAAAGATAAAAAAGGAGAAGCTCCAAGCAAGTACATGATATTCCAACATTAAGTATTACAACAGAATAATCATTGCATCTAGGTGGCTCAGTGGATATAGTGCCAGGCCTAGAGATAGGAGCTCCTGAGTTCAAATTTGAATTTTGACACTGCCTGACTGTGTGATCCTGGACAAGTCATTTAATCTTAGTTGCCTACCCCTTACTGCTCTTCTGCCTTGGAATTAATACACAGTATTGATTCTAATACCGAAGGTTTTTTTTTTTTTTTTAAATCCCTTACCTTCCGTCTTGGAGTCAATACTGTATATTGACTCCAAGGCAGAAGAGTGGCAAGGGCTAGGCCATGGGGATCAAGTGACTTGGCCAGGGTCACATAACTAGAAAGTGGCTGAGGCTAATACAGAAGGTTTTAAAGAAAGGGTTAAGAAGAATAGGAACATTGGATAACGGGAATTAAATAAGAACAAATCTATGACATATGCTATATCCATTTCTGAAGAAGTTTACTGGTTAAATCCATTACCACTACAAGGAGGCCAAAGGATTCCAGGAAATATATCAACTAGCAACAAACTCACCTCCTTTCCAAGCAAAAATGTCAGCCAATAATGTCATAAGATTAATATATAACTTTATAAAAAATGATGATACTGGAAAGATTATTAGCAATATTGTCTTCTTAAAGAGCAAAGAGAAGGACTATGAGAAAACAAGTCTGAAGAAATGTTTTCATACAATGAAATGAATTCACATTTTTCTAAAAAAGTGTTCATAAACAAAACTAAGAACAAAAAAAGTGGCAGAGCATAAAGCTAGAACTTATATAAAAAACTGGAAGACCACTTTTTTGTGGAAAAGTACTTTATTAATGCTCGTAGCAAAATTTGAAAAGAGTTTACACATATGGACAGCAGTTCAGTCAGGAATAATCCCCATGCACCCTCCTTGTCCCTGCTATTCCCCCAAAAACCCAGAAAATAGGGTTGTGTCTTAGAAAAGGAGCAGAATACCTATCCTGCTTGAAGGTACAGAACTTCTGGGAATTTAGCTGACCTCAAGTTTTTAGACAAATAGTCTATCAGTGGTAACTGCCATGGTGCAGGAATGGCAATGGAGCCAGGGAACAAAGGAACTTGAATCATTAGTAACGTTTTTAAAGATTAATAGAAGGGCCTGATCATGGTGAGGAAAAGTGCAATTATATCAGTGCTGTACTTAAAAAGAATTTTAGCAGCTAACTGTAGTTCAAAATGGGTGAGATTAAGGCTTCAATGTGCCAGTTCACAGAGCAGGAGCCTGGCCTAGGACAATAGGACCATAGACTATGTAACAACAAAATTACCCACCATGAACCTGAAAGTTTTACATCTCTTGTTCTGGAGGGGGTTTACGTTTTTCTATAGATACCATTGGTGGTTTCCTTGAGAATCTCCTACTACCATGATGTATTCAAGATTACTCAAAGATGAGAAGGACTTCTAAGTATAACTCTTAAACCTCTCTATTATTCCTAAATGACACTGAAGCTTCCTTGAATTAAAAACTGTTTTTAGCTTTTGACCCAGTGGGATATCCTAGTTATATTGAGGGTAGTCAGATAAATTGTTTCTTTTTTCTATAATATAGCTCTTGGGGAACAGGTGGCGAATGGATGAGATGAAATTCAATCTTACAAGCATGAATAGCTTTGTAGGTAGTAGGCAAATAGCAAAGCCTGTTAGACAAGTAGAGATACCAGATAAATTAGATTAGGGATAATAAAAAAAAGCAATCTATAGTACAAAATGGGTTGGAATGAGATCAGCTATGCATTTAGAGCAGTTTTCATCAGCAAGGAGAAAGGCCATCTTTTCATGTGAACTTGGAGTAAAGGAACAAAATGGCATATGTGTGGACTTGATGAGGTACAGGGAAGAGTGTATCTCAGAGAAAAACATCAATTTTTTTCTAGTAAAATATGAAGCAAGTTTTGCAGCTGAGAAGACAGGTAGAGAATGACCTGTGAGAATTTTGCAAAGAGATAAAAAGGCTTATGCGGAGTACTATGTGTATTTAAATAAAAATCCAAGATTTTGAAATTTTGTTCAAGAAAGATCTTCAAGGAAGAAGCTTGCCAAGTCCTAAATCCAGACTATGAACTGTTGCAGAAAGATGCCAGAAAATCTACACTACATCAAGAAGATCAAGAATGAACTTTGGGTGTGGGTGATTGAACTGAATTTTGATTGAAAATTTATTGTAAATGTACACATTTATGCCAAAGGGGACTGCCCCTAATTTGGCTTTTTGTCAATGCGCCTAGCAAAACATTGGTTTTGGTTTCTCTCTTTTCTATTCTTCTCTAACTATTGTAATTTCCTCTTAGAGTTTGAATATTGTACACTTCTGTAGTTAGAAGTGTTTAGGACTACAAGATGATTGTGTTAAATGATCACTGGGGAGACTAGTTGATATCTAACTCTTGAAATTTGTTTTCATTATCATAGCAAATAGAAGAATTATACATAGGCAGAGGATGTGGTATTAATCTATTTAGGTTGATATATAAAAAATATGGGAAAAAAGAGAATTGTACTAAGAAAAATGAAAAGGAAGAGGTAAAATGTGGTCAATTATACCACATAAAGTGACACATGGGATGGGATAGAATACTATTACTAGAAAGGAAGGATGAAGTTGGTGACAGGTAATATTTAAACCTTACTTTCACTGGAATTGTGTGAAATTTAGATTCCTCCACCCTACTTAGATCTTACTTTATGGAGAAGATGAAATTGTAGTCTCCTGATTGAATAATGAAGGTACTTAGTTCTTACTTTATAGTGAAGCTAGAACTTTAAGCTAAGTCTATTTTAAGATCTTAATACAAAAAGGTGTTAAGTAACCATAAAGGGTAAATTAATCACAAAAAGGTTAAGTAAGTAACAAAAAGTGAACTTAACAAAGAAGTGTTAAGTAACTCAAAAGATATAATCTAATCAAAGAAGGGAACTAAAGAATGGGCAGTCCTGGAGAAAAGTCTCTTATGAGATTGGTAGATTTGAAAATTGAGTGGAGGGGATGCAAAACTAAAAGGTCTATAAATTTCACATCAATTCCTCTCTCCAGTACCTTTGGTTGTGGAGAGATGGCTGGTATGTGATAGAGGCTGGCACTAGAGAAAAAGTGCCAGACTGAAGAGTATGTGAAATTGGTCTCTTTGATGGGGGAGGGGCTCCAGGAGTAAATTTCCTGAGGAGAGAAAACTCTGGCTGGAGAACACTGAGGGTCTCTCTGGCTTGAGATGTCAAAGAGAGAAGGTGGATAAAGACTTTCTCCTGAGAGTTACCCATTTTTCCTGATGGTAACTGGAAATCTTTCCCCCCCAACACTTCCCAATTGAAGAAACTTTCTGAAGAGAAACCTGAGCAGACTTTACCTCAGCTCCTGTTGCCCAGGGGTGAGTCCACCTGACTTTCTCTCAGGGGTCTCAGGCTTCCAAGGCCCGAGTTCCCCCCCAAACTTGAGAAGGAAAAGGAAAGGGTTTAGACAGAGACAGGGACCCCCTTTCCCCACTTTCCTTTTCCCATTCTTCCCTTCCCTTTATTCCTTGTGTATTATCTGATTTGAGTTAACATTAAAAAAGTTATCTGTTCTCCAAGCTGAGGGTCAGTTAATGGATCAAGGGGAGATCTTTTTGGTCTCAAGTAGTGGAGGGGGAACAAGAGGGACAAGAGTGTATTGGGGAGAGCAGCTTTAGCTAAGGAGGGAAGGCAGAAGGGGAAGATCTTCAATCCCCCTCTCCTCTTTCTGAGCCAACCTGTTAATCTGCTGTCTACCCTGAACCCCACTTTGTAGAAGGGGGATTCTCCTCTCTTTCTGCTCTCCAAATACCAAAAGTCCAAGCTTCCTCCTTTGGGGGTACATCCCTCCCTTCTCTCTCTTATTTTTTTAAAGGCTGGTGGCAGTGTACTAGACCTTCAGCATCTTGCATTGGCTAAGGCTATTGTCTGGTTCAGTGGTGAGTTTCTGGCTAAATTTTTCCTCCTTTACTTTCCAAACTTTATCTTCTTAGAAGCCTCTAATCTCCTTCAGAGACCTAGTTGTAGATATCTTCAACTCCCCCTGGCACAGACCAGCCAGGAGAAATCTTATACCCTCTCCCCTCTTTTTCCTTAAAATCCTTCCTTCTATATCAGTTAAAATTACCATTAATTTCCAGACTGACTTGGGTATTTTATTTGGTATTTTTTCACCTGGAGACCAATTAATTTAGATTTTAAGTCACAACTCTAAAATTATCTACACATATGTTGATTGGGATAGAGAATTAGTTAGACAGGGTCTAAAAGGACTGCCTTGCTACTTGTGAGGCAACAATTGAAAGTAACTTACTTTTTGTGGCTTCCAACTGTTTCTCCAGTTGGGAGTTCTTGTCCCTCAAACTGTTATTTTCTCTTTGAAGTATTTCCCACTTTTCTTGCCGGAAGGCTTCCATCTTTTGGATGAACTCCAATTTAAATTCTTCAAGAGCTTGTAGACAATTTCCATTTTTTTGAAGGCTTTGGCATTGTTTGAATTTCCTCCTGTATTTCCTCTATAGCCTGGGTTTTTCCTCCGTAAAATTTTTTGAGGGTAAATGCCTTTTTTTTTTTTTTTGGTGGTGGATAGAGGTTGTGGCTCCTGGGCCCAATTTGCCATCACTCTGGGGGTTATTCCTTCCCTTTTTAGTCAGAAATTTGAGTGAGATGGGCAGACTCGCTGTGTATGCAGTCATGGAGCAAGGATTTTGCCTGAGGCAAGCTCTCGAATCTCAGTGGCTTCTGCTGTTCACTGCTCTTCTTTGAACTTCCTTGCTGAGAGTGCCCATGGTCTGAGCTCCCCAGCCTGCTGGGGTTTCAGATTTAGCTGCTCTCAGGGGTAGGTCCTCAGTATTTTCAGTCAGCTCTGAATGACCTAGTGGTGCCCCTTGCTCACTCCAGAGGTGTCCGTCACTCACTCACTGATTCTGGCATGCTCTGGCTCATACTCTGGCTCTGTAGGTGGGGTGGGGAAAGGTTGATCAGATCACATTTGTGTGGGAAATTTTTCACTCCTGTATAGTGTGGAAATGCCCAAATCCCATGTACCTTCAATGCTTTGCCCTACTGCAGAATCCCTTCGTTCTTATGAAAAAAAATTTGGGGGGGGATATTTTAAGGTAGTCTATATCAGTGGGTCTGAGGAGTTGAAGCTTCCCCAATCTAGACTGCCACCATGCTTACCTGGAAGTCCTTGAAAGTAACTTAAATTTAAACATGTAAGTAACATAACTTTGTAGCAGATCTAGTCATCAAAATTTCTCAATTTTCTCCAGCTTCATTGCATAGCAAATGAGCTAGAAAAAAGGCGGTAGATGATGGGAACAGTCAAAAACAAGTTTTGCAAGACATGGTGAACAATAGGATAAGGAGATAAGGAACGCCAGAGAAGAGGACAGTGAAATGTTGAACTAGTTCAAAATAGGATTTAAATAGGAGGATAATAAAGGGAAATGTAATTGATACAATAGTGAAGCTGACTGGAGCAGAAGAAAGTATATGAACATTAGTGAGGGAATTTATTATGGTATTAAAGTTCCTAGTACAATGCATGTTACCTAGTCATTGTGTTAGCCTCAGAATGGTCATAAAGTTTGTCTATCTTGGTAATTTCTTAATTTCTACCATTTTGTTGCTGTTGTAGATTGTTATCTAAAGATAAATTCCATGACCATTCTATTCCAGAGTTGGGTTGAACAGAAGGATTAGAGTTCAAATAAATATTGGAATAAGTAGGAATAATTCCCTTGTGATAATGACCATTGGAAGTTCAATTGAATTCTGTTGTTTCAGAGAGAAGAAATCCCAGGGTCTGTTTTCCCTTTACATTTAGTGAGTCAGATGATAATTTCTCCAAGAGGATAATAGTGATGAAACAGTGAGCTAGGCAATACATTGAATAGTGTTGGAGTTCAAAATCCATAGGTTACAGATCAGGAAAGCATTTTCTAGCACCCAATATCCTCATCAAATATTCATCTGTTGCTTCTTCTTCATCCTCATATTTTAGAACCATTTTTTCATATTTCCATGTGTAATTCCTGAACATTTTGAGTAGTATTTCATCTGTGAGGAATTCACTTATGAATTTCTGTTAAAATCATACAGTTCATGAAACTTTGATTGGCTGTCTCTTCCCCTTCTAATTTTCCTTAGTGGAAGTGTTGTTCAAAGATTTCTATTGGGGCTTGGGCTCCAACTAACTACTTTAATTCTTCAAATATCTAAATTATTGAATCTAGAGTTGTTGTTTTTTTTTTTAGTGCCAGGTCTATGAATCAGTCTCTCTCTCTCTCTCTCTCTCTCTCTCTCTCTCTCTCTCTCTCTCTCTCTCTCTCTCTCTCTCTCTCTCTCTCTGCTTTTCTTTCTTTCTTTCTATCACTTATTTACCTCTATATATATCAATATATAGTTATAACTAAATCTATAGAGATAAATATAGCATTGCATTTAAACATATTTAGTTTTTATTATATGCTGTGTTTTATTTTATTCACTTAAAAGCATTATTCTAAAAGCCTTCATCAGACTGCCTTGACCAAAAAAAGGTAAGAATTCATAATCAATATTCATTTGATGTTTTATTGTTATCTTTTGTATATACCACAGTAATTTCTTAATGTTTTAACCCTCTTCCCCATTCCAATAGAATCTTCCTTTGTAATAAATGTAAAAAAAAAGATAAATCAAGTAACAAAATAACAAATTCCATCAGAATAGGTTGCCTTTGCCAGTCATCTTCTCTCTGGTCACCACAGGACAACTTCCCACTGAGAAATAAAATGTTGATTTCGTGATCTGCTCTCAAAGACAAAATGAATCATTTTGCATACTCTTAGTTCTTCTTTATTTTGGTATTTATTTTTCCAAGGTATATATTTAGTCTCTGTATTTGTTTCTTTTTTTCTTAATTTTTTCTTTTTTTTACTTTTTCTGCAACAGGTTATAAAATTCTTCCCATGTTTCTCTAAACTTCTTATATTTCTTATATTTTTCATTTACTTGCAGCCTAAAAGTTGTTCCAGACATTCCTCAAAATAAGGCCACACATTTTGCTTCTAGTTGTGGTTGCTGTTATATTACTTATTGATTTTTTGCTATTAAAAACATACTGTTATCAGTCTATCTATATTTTCAAATATATGGGATCTTTGGACATAAATAAAACAATAAACAAGATCATTGGACATTTTGGTAACTTTTCTCTAATAATACCAAATATTTTTTTTTCAGAATTGTTGGATCAATCAGTATTTGCACCAATGATACTTTAATTTGCATATTCTTCTAAATTCTTTCATACAAAGTCTAAATATGGAGTAGATCGATCTTTACTTTGAGCTTTTGCTGAAACATTTTCCAAAACAAAATATTCATTCCCCTTGACTTTAGTAGGGTTCATTGAATATTATAGTTTCTTGATTGCATAACATTATCATTGTGAAATTTATTAAATATCTTTAAGTTCTTAATATTAAAAGAGAACAATGGCATCATGAGGTAATATCTTGAGATTTTCATGAATTGGATTCAAGTAAAGCATAATAGCATAAAGTTATCTGCTTAGTTCTCTTCCATAGTCATCAAAATCCAATGGAAAGACAAATCAGACCAACTAGTAAGGGCCCTGGATGCAGTGGGCCACCTGAGAATTTTTAATCTGATCAACTTTGAACTCTTCCACATTGCCTGCTTTCACCACTTTCATGGTCACTGGAATAAATTGTTCTCACCTTTCCATTCTGACAGAGGAAGTATCCACCTGTTTAAGATAGTAGACATCCCCCTGAATTTGAAAAATGTGTTGAGCCCTGCCAATTAAGCTCAAATAGTTTCAGCCCTCCTGCCAAGACAGTTTTATTAGGGTCTTATTGCTATGCATACTATAGCTTCTTGGAGTTGTATGAAAGTTAAGCAAAAAAGAGAGATGATGGGAAATACTCACATGAGTATTCATCTCACAACTCCCAAACAATATAATGTCTTATAATATAGCTTTGTTTTCTGGATTTTATAGTTTATATCAGGTTATTTGACTCTAGAATACCTGGACACAAAATGCTACGGTCATATAGATATCAAATTTATTTGTTTTATTTATTTACTGTATTTATTTTATTTTAGCTCTTAAGCCAGTTCTTAATATAAATAGGACTTACTCTTTAGTAATTTTCTCTTAGGGCAGTTAGGTCAAGCAGTGAATAGAGTTCTGGACCTGGAGACAAAATGACTGAGTTCAAATCTGGCCTCAGACACTTATTAGCTTTATGATCCTGGGCAAGTATCAACCCTGGTTCCTTCAAGTTCCTCATTTACAAACTGAGCTAAGGAAGGAAATGAAAAAAAAACACTCTAGTATTTTTGTAAGAAAACCCTAAATGGGGTCCAGAAAATTCAGACAAGAAATAAAAACTTTTCTTTTACCAGTCCCTCAATTTAATAACCCACTTCAAATGCTTCACTGTTTTGGGGTAGGAAATTCTAAAACATAACTCATTTTAATGTTTTGTAAAGTAGTGAATTTGGAGTTCAGAGGTAGAGTAAATAGGGTGGAGTAATTGTCAGCAGCTCTGTGACATCATGGGAATCCTTCCCAACCAAGATTAAATTATCACCACAAAACAAAAACAGGAGTAAAAGAAGCTACAAGGAGACAGAGTAAAACAACTTTCAAGATAAGAAAAACCCAAAAGGAAGTCAAAAAATATATGGGGAACATGGGTGAGAGAAGAGCAGAGGCAGAAAGAAGGTATAGCAAGGAAGGAAGAGCAAGCTAAGAGTAGGTCACACCCTCCACCCTATGCCCGAGTCAACATCCAGAGACTGAAATCCTGCCTGAGCAAATAGAGGTAAAAGACAACATATACCCCTTGTAATCTCAAAACTATATAGAAGTCTGAAGTCATAGTTGAAGGAATTGTAGCCTGGGCATGAGATAAGGATTTACATCACACTTTGGATTAGATGATTGTACTAAATACTAAGTACTAAGAATTGATTTTTTGCCTAAAGTCCAGTATGGATTACTAGGATAGGGCATTCAATGGTGTGCCTGATTGGAACAAGTACATAATGAAATAAAAAAAAAAATGAGACTAAGCCTGAGGCTAGAATTTAACCAGCCCCTGATGTGATCAAGATCAGAATGAGATCAAAATCTTATACCTAAGTCTGAGGGAGGTCTTTTAAGCTATCAGCATTTCAAGGGTCAATTGAACCAGCAGGGAGAGGAGGCTTTCAGAGCTCTCAGTCCATACACCATGATATATTCCTCCTAAGCCTACCTATGATTAGATAGGAAAAAAAGAACAAACAACAACAACAAAAAAAACTAACTCTAAAGAATATCTATGGAGACAAAGGGGAAAGTATAGACAAAAAAGGGGAAAGTGAAAGCAAATGAAACAATCATAAAATGCAAAAGAAAAAGAAAAATTGGACACAGATTCTGGAATAACTCCAAAAGTACTTCAAAAAACAATTAAGAGAGGTACATGAAAAGTGGGAAAGAGACATAAAAGTGATGCAAGGAGAAATGAAAATAATGCAACAAGAAAAGGGAAAGTTGGGGGCAGCTGGGTGGCTCAGTGGATTGAGAGCCAGGCCTAGAGACGGGAGGTCCTAGGTTCAAATCCGGCCTCAGCCACTTCCTAGCTGTGTGACCCTGGGCAAGTCACTTGACCCCCATTGCCTAGCCCTTACCACTCTTCTGCCTTGGAGCCAATACACAGTATTGACTCCAAGATGGAAGGTAAGGGTTTAAAAAAAAAAAAAGAAAAGGGAAAGTTAAAAAAAAAAAGAATCAAAAACTGACAGAGGAAAATCAGGCCTTCAAAATCAGATTTGGTTATCTAGGAACTAATGATTTCATGAAAAATTAAGAAAGAATAAAGGAGAATCAAAGGCATGATCAAGAAAAAATCTTGGACAACATATTATAAAAAATTATCAAAGATAACTGTCTAGAGATCTTCAAATAAGAAACTAAAGTTGAAATTGAAATTGAAAGAAATCACAGATCACCTGCAGAAAGAAATCCTCAAATGACAACTTCCAGGAATATAATATCTAAATTCAAGAGCCAACAAAATAAGGAGAAAATTATTCAAACAGCCAGAAAGAAACCATTCAAATATCATACAGCTACAATCACAATCCACAGGACCTCGAGTATGTTAAAGGAACTAAAAGAATTGAATATGATATTCAAAAATAAAAAGAATTGGGTTTACGACCCAGAGTCACCTATCGAGCAAAACTGAGTATATTCTTTTTGAGAAAAATGACCATTGAATTAGATAGAATATTTCCAGGCATTCCTGAGGAATATGCTAGACCTAAACAAACAAAAAATGAAATCCAAACAAGAAACACAATAAAAGCCCAAAAAGATAAATAAGAAGGAGAAAATTTAAGGGACTCATTAAGGCCAAAATGTTTATAAGTATACAAGGAAACAGGATTTCTGTAACTCTCAAAAATTAAACTAAGTAAAAGGGAAGATAGAATGAATTTATTAACAAAGAGGTAGGAGAAGCAAGCTGATTACGATGATATATATATACATATATAAATATTATGATATGAAATGATCTATATGTCTGATATGATATTTATGGATATGAATGATAGCTAAAAATCAATCAAGGGATGAAAAAGAGGGTTGCACTCAGAGAAAAGGAAAGGGGAAGAGAGAATACAATAAATTATATAACATAAAGAGGTATGAAAAAAACTTAGAGCAGAGAATAATGATTACAACAACCAATGCTTAAATTTTATTTTCATTGTAAAGGGTTCAGAAAAGGTAAAACAAGTATACTCTATCTTAACCTACTCAGTGGAGTATAGAATTCAATCTTGCCCCACAGATAAATAGAGGGGAATAAGAAAAGGGAAGAAGGAGGTAATTGGAGGGAATAGGAAGTAGGCTTAGGCAAAAAGCAAAATATTGGTGAGGAGGAGGAGAGAGAAAGAAAAAAGAGGAGGATTTAAAGGGGATAATATGATTGAGGGAAATAAGCTGTTAGTAATCATGAAACTGAATGTAAATGGGATGAACTCATCCATTAAATGGAAGTGGAGAGGAAAGTGGATTAAAAAACAAAATCATACAATATATTGTTTATAAGAAACACATTTGAGTCAGGATGATACACACATATTCAAGGTAAAAAACAGGAGCAGAATTTAATATGTATTATCTAAAATAAAATATCAGTAGTAGCAATCATGATAACAGACAAAGCTAAAATAAAAATTGATTTGATTGAAAGAGATAAGGAAGGAAATTACATTTTGTTAAAGAGTACAATAAACAGGGAAGTAATATAATTAGAAAACATTTATCCCCCAAATGGCATAGCATCCATATTTCTAAAGGAAAAGTTAAAGGAGAACACAGAGGAAATAAATAGTAAGACCACATTAGTGGGGGAACTCAAACTTCCCCCTTCAGAACTAGATAAATTGGTCTGAAAAATAATTAAGAAATAGGTAACGGAAGTGAATGAAATGAAAGAAAAATAGCGATAATAGATATCTGGAGAAAATTGAATAGGAATAAAAAAAATTTAATGTCTTCTCAGAAGTACATGGTACATATTCAAAAGATCAACCATGTAATAGGGTATAGAATTATTGCAAATAAATGCAGAAAAGCAGAAATAATGGAACTTTTTTCATATCATAATGGGATGAAAAATATATTCAACAATGGTCCATGGAAAGATAAAGTTAAAATTAATTGGAAACTAAATAATCTAATTTTTCAAAACCAGTGGGTCAAATAAGAAATCATAGAAAAATTATGGATTTCACTAAGGAGAATAAAATTGAAGAAACATCATATCAAAATTTATGGGAAACAGCTAAAGCAATACTCAGTGGAAAATTTATATCTCGGAGTGTCTATAGCAAAAATATCAAGAGGTAGGAGATGAATGAATTAGGTTTGCAAATTTAAAAAAAAAGGAAAAGAAAATATTAAAAATCCACAGACAAAAATTAAATTAGAAATCCTAAAAATTAAAGGAGAAATTAATCAAACTGAAAGTAAAAGCACAATTGAACTAATAAATAAGACTAGGAGCTGGTACTTGAAAAAAAAATGGATATAGTGGTAGTTAATCTAAAAAAACAGAAAGAAGAGAATCAAATTAAAAATATCAAATATGCAAAGAGTAATCTGACCTCTAATGAAGAAGAAATTAAAGTAATTATTAAGAACTATTTTGGTCAATTATATGGCAATAAATATGACACTTTTGGTAAAATGAGTAAATACTTAAAAAATATAAATTTTCTATATTAACAAAAAAGGAAATAAAATACTTAAATAATCCCATGTCAGAAGAAGAAATTGGAGAAGCCATCAAGGAAATTCTTATGAAAAAAATTTCCAGGGCCAGATGGGTTCACAAGGAATTCTATCAAAAATTTAAAGAACAAATAATCCAAGTACTATACAAGTTACTTGACAAAATAAGCAAAGAAGGAGTCTTACAAATTTTTTATGATAAAAATATGGTATTGTTTCCAAAGCGAGGCAGACCAAAAACAGAGAAAGAAAACTACAGATCAATCTCCTTAATGAACATAGATGTAAAAATCTTCAATAAAATATTAACAAAAAGACCAGCACAAGTTATTACAAGGATTATCCACTACAAACAGGTGGGATTTGTACCACGAATGCAAGGATGGTTTAATATTAGGAAAACCATTCACATAATTGAACATATAAATAATCAGACCAATAGAAATCACATGATTATCTCGATGCAGAAAAATGCTTTGATATAAAACAACACCGATTCCTATTGAAAATACTAGGAAGTACAGAAATAGAAGGACTATTCCTCAAAATAATAAATGGTATATCTTTAAACCATCAGCAACTATCATCTGCATTGGGGACAATTTAGAATGCCTCCCAATAGGTTCAGGAGTGAATCAAGTATGCCCATTATCATGTCTATTATTTAATTTTGTTCTAGCAAAGATAGTGCTAACAATTAGAGAAGAAAAATGAATTAAACAGATTAAAGTAGGCAACAAGGAAACTAAATTGTCATTCTTTGTGGATGATATGATGGTATATATGAAGGCATCGGAAAATCAACTAAAAGACTAATGAAAATAATTAACAACTTTAGCAGAGTTGCAGGGTACAAGAGAAAGTCACATAAATCATGAGCATTTCCATTTATTTCCAAGAAAACTCAGCAGCAGGAGTTAGAAAAGAAGTTCTACTTAAAATCACTCTTGACCACATAATATATTAAGGAATCTATCTCCCAAGAGAAACACAAGAATTTTATTAATACAACTATGAAACATTTTTCCATCATTAAAATTAGCTTTGAATAACTAGAAAACATCAATTTCTCATTAATCATTGGAATGGCCAAGAGAGAGACAGAGAGGCTTTACTGCCAGTTAAATAATGATTGTGATTTTGCCCAAGTGGCGACTCAGGTAAGATTATAGGTAATTCTGAGAAAAAACAAGGAATTCTGTGAATTGAAGTCTTGGGTTCAAATCTCCATTTTTACATTCCTCCCTGAGGCCTGAGGTAGACTAGTCTCTCCAATGGGTCTTATAAACATATCAACTTTGAAATTAAAATAATTTGAGGAAAAGAAGAAAAGAGAACAAAACCAATAATTGCTAGGCACATTGACAACAAGCCAGTTAGGGGGAAGTCCCCTTTGGCATAAGAGTATACATACAAAACAAATGCATTCAAACCCCACACAGTTCAAATCACCATATCTCAAAGTTCATTCTGAATCTTCTCATGCACCTTGTGGTCTGTGGAGGAATCTTCATGGTGTCTTCTCCAGATAGTTCAGTTTCTGGATTCAGAGAGGTAGCCTGTTTCTTTTTTTTTTTTTAATTAAATTTAAATTTTTTAATTTTTATAATATTTTATTTGATCATTTCCAAGCATTATTCATTAAAGACAAAGATTATTTTCTTTTCCTTCCCCTCCAACCCCCCATAGCCGATGCATGATTCCACTGGGTATCACATGTGTTCTTGATTCAAACCCATTGCCAGGTTGATAATATTTGCATTAGAGTGTTCATTTAGAGTCTCTCCTCTGTCATGTCCCCTCAACTGCTGTAGTCAGGCAGTTGCTTTTCCTTGGTGTTTCTACTACCACAGTTTGTCCTCTGCTTATCAATAGTGTTTTTTCTCCTAGATCCCTGCAGATTTTTCAGGGACATTATACCGCCACAAATGGAGAAGTCCATTACATTCAATTATACCACAGTGTATTAGATTCGGTGTACAATGTTCTCCTGGTTCTGCTCCTCTCGCTCTGCATCACTTCATGGAGGTTGTACCAGTCTCCATGGAATTCCTCCACTTTATTATTCCTATTAACACAATAGTATTCTATCACCAACATATACCACAAAATGTTCAGCCATTAACCAATTCATGGGCATCCCCTCGTTTTCCAATTTTTGGCCACCACAAAGAGCACAGCTATGAATATTCTTGTACATGTCTTTTTCTCCATTATCTCTTTAGGGTACAGACCCAGCAGTGCTATGGCTGGATCAAAGGGTAGACTTTCTTTAATCGCCCTTTGGGCATAGTTCCAAATTGCCCTACAGAATGGTTGGATCAGTTCACAATTCCACCAGCAATGAATTAATGTCCCTAATTTGACATATCCCCTCTAGCATTCATTACTTTCCTTTGCAATCATGTTAGCCAATCTGCTAGGTGTGAGGTGATACCTCAGAGTTGTTTTTATTTGCATCTCTCTGATTATAAGAGATTTAGTACAATTCTTCATGTGCTTATTAATAGTTTTGATTTCTTTATCTGAAAACTGCCTATTCATGTCCCATGCCCATTTATCAATCGGAGAATGGCTTGGATTTTAGTACAATTGATTTAGCTCTTTATAAATTTGAGTAATGAAACTTTGTCAGAGGTTTCTATGAAGATTTTTTCCCAATTTGTTGTTTCCCTTCTAATTTTAGTTACATCGGTTATGTTTGTACTACAAAAGCCTTTTAATTTGATGTAGTCAAAATTATTTATTTTACATTTTGTGATTCTTTCTATGTCTTGCTTGGTTTTAAAGTCTTTCCCCTCCCAAAGGTCTGACATGTATACTATTCTGTGTTTACCCAATTTACTTATGGTTTCCTTCTTTATGTTTAAGTAATTCACCCATTTTGAATTTATCTTGGTGTAGGGTGTGAGGTGTTGATCAATTCCTAATCTCTCCCACACTGTCTTCCAATTTTCCCAATCAGTTTTTATCAAATAGTGGATTTTTGTCCCAAAAGCTGGGATCTTTGGGTTTATTGTATACTGTCTTGCTGAGGTCGCTTTCTCCAAGTCTATTCCACTGATCCTTCTTTCTGTCTCTTATCCGGTACAAAATTGTTTTGATGACTGCTGCTTTATAATATAGTTTGAAGTCTGGGACTGAAAGGCGCCCATCATTTGTGTTTTTTTTTTCATTATTTCCCTGGATATCCTTGATCTTTTGTTATTCCAAATGAACTTTGATATGCTTTTTTCTAAATCAGTAAAGAAAATTTTTGGTAGTTCAATGGGTATGGCACTAAATAGATGAATAAGTTTGGATAGGATGGTCATTTTTATTATATTGGCTCATCCTATCCATGAGCAGTTAATGTTTTTCCAATTGCTCAAGTCTAGTTTTAGTTGTTTGGCAAGTGTTTTGTAGTTGGGTTCATATAGTTCCTGTGTTTGTCTCGGGAGATAGATTCCTAGGTATTTTATTTTGTCTAAGGTGATTTTGAATGGGCTTTCTCTTTCTAGTTTTTGCTGCTGAGCTGTGTTTGAGATATATAGAAATTCTGATGACTTATGTGGATTTATTTTGTATCCTGCAACTTTGCTAAAGTTGTTGATTATTTCAATTAGCTTTTTGGTTGAATCTCTAGGATTCTTTAAGTAGACCATCATGTCATGTCATCTGCAAAGAGTAATAACTTGGACCCCTCCTTGTCTATTTTGATGCCTTCAATTTCTTTTTCTTCTCTAATTGCTACTGCTAGTGTTTCTAATACAATGTCAAATAATAGAGGTGATAATGGGCATCCTTGTTTCACTACTGATCTTACTAGGAATGCATCTAGTTTATCCCCATTGCAGATGATATTAGCTGATGGTTTTAGATATATACATTTATTATTTTTAGGAACGACCCTTCTATTCCTATGCTTCTAGTGTTTTTAATAGGAATGGGTGTTGTATTTTATCAAAGGCTTTTTCTGCGTCTATTGAGATAATCATGTGGTTCTTGTTGCTTTGCTTGTTAATGAGGTCAATTATGTGGATGGTTTTCCTAATATTGAACCAGCCATGCGTCCCTGTTATCAATCCTACTTGATCATGGTGGATGACCCTTCTGATCATTTGCTGGAGTCTTTTTGCTAGTATCCTATTTAAGATATTTGCATCTATATTCATTAGGGAGATTGGTCTATAATTTTCTTTCTCTGTTTTTGACCTGCTTTGGAATCAGTACCATGTTTGTGTCATAAAATGTGTTTGTTAGAACTCCCTCTTTACTTATTATGTCAAATAGTTTGTATACTATTGGGGTTAACTGTTCTCTGAATGTTTGATAGAATTCACTGGTGAATCCATCAGGCCCTGGGGATTTTTTCTTAGGAACTTCTTTGGTGGCTTGTTGGATTTCATTTTCTGATATGGGATTATTTAAGGATTCTATTTCTTCTTCTGTTAGTCTAGGCAGTTTGTATTTTTGTGTATATTCATCCATATCACCTAAATTAGTGTATTTATTGCCATATAATTGGGCAAAGTAATTTTTAATGATTCCCTTAATTTCCTCTTCATTGGAGGTGATGTCCCCCTTTTCTTCATTGACGCTGTTAATTTGCTTTTCTTCTTTCCTTTTTTGATTAGATTGACTAGTACTTTGTCTATTTTGTTTGTTTTTTCAACGTACCAGCTTCTTGTCTTATTTATTAAATCAATAGTTCTATCACTTTTCATTTTATTAATTTCTCCCTTAATTTTTAGGATTTCTAATTTGGTTTTCTGCTGGGGGGGTTTAATTTGATCATTTTTGAGTTTTTTATTTGCATTTCCAATTGATTGGTCTCTGCTCTCACTAGTTTGTTAATATATGCACTCAGGGATATGAATTTACCTCTGATTACCGCTTTGGCTGCATCCCAAAAGGTTTGAAAGGATGTCTCGCCATTGTCATTTTCCTCGGTGAAATTATTAATTGTTTCTATGATTTTGTCTCTAAATGATTTTGTAGTACTATATTGTTTAATTTCCAATTAGTTTTTTATTTGGTTTTCCATGTACCATTACTGATCATTATTTTTATTGCCTTGTGATCTGAAAAGGCTGCATTTATTATTTCTGCTTTTCTGCATTTGTGTGCTATGTTTCTGTGACCTAATGTATGGTCAATTTTTCTGAATGTGCCATGTGGTGCTGAGAAGAATGTGTATTCCTTTTTATCCCTATTTATTTTTCTCCATATGTCTATGAATTTTAATTTTTCTAAGATTTCATTTACTTCTTTTTCCTCTTTCTTATTTATTTTTCATTTGATTTATCTAAATTTGATAATGGTTGGTTTAAGTCTCCCACTAATATGGTTTTTCTATCTATTTCTTCCTTCAATTCTCCTAGTTTCTCCATTAGAAATTTGGGTGCTATATTATTTGGTGCATACATGTTGATTAGTGATATTTTCTCATTATCTAAAGTCCCTTTTAACAAAATATAATTACCTTCCCTATCCCTTTTGATAAGGTCTATTTTTGCTTAGGCTGTATCAGATATCATGATTACCACTCCTGCCTTCTTTCTGTCAGTTGAGGCCCAGAAGGTCTTACTCCATCCTTTATTTCTGACCTTGTGTGTGTCAGCCCAGCTCATGTGTGTTTCTTGAAGACAACATATGGTAGGGTTTTGGATTCTAATCCATTCTGCTATTCGTCTACATTTTATGGGTGAGTTCATCCCATTCACATTCAAAGTTATGACTGTCACTTGTGGACTCCCTGGCATTTTGATATCCTTCCCTAATTCTAACCTTTTTTCTTCAGCTCTACCTTTTAGTCCAGTGATTTACTTTAAATCAGTCCCCCTTGTTCCCTCCCTTGATATGTTTCCCTTTCTAGTCCCTCCATTTTTATTCCCTCCCTTTTTTGTGTTCCCTCTCCCCTACCTCCCTTGGTTTTCCCTTCTCCCTTCCCTTGTTGGGTAAGATAGAATTGAAGATCCCAGTGGATCTGTTCTTCCCTCTCAGAGTTGATTTCCCTGAGAGTAAGGTTTATGTAAAAACTCTCTTCCTCCCTCTCCATCTTATAAGAGTTTTCTTCCCCTCCCCTTCCCGTGTGAATCTTTGTGTGAGAAAGATTATTGTATTTGGTCTTTCTTTTCCCCTTATTTACACATTAAATTTCCCCTACCTGTTAGTATACATAGATTGATATAAATGTAGCCCTTATAGAAGAGAGTTTGAGTAAAAGAAAAAGATAACATTTTTCTCCTTTTCCCTTTCCTTCATATTTACCTTTACAGGTATTCCATGCTCTTTGTTTTTTGATATTGAACTTTCCACATAGCTCTGGTCTTTTCTTTGCAAAAATTTGGAAATTATTCTATTTTGTTGAATGCCCATACATTCCCTTGGAAATATATAGTCAGTTTTGCTGGATAGCTGATTCTTGGTTGAAGACTCAGCTCTCTTACTATTCTGAAAATCATGTTCCATGCCTTACGATCACTCAGAGTAGAAATTGAAAGATCTTGTGTGACACTGATTGGCATTCCTTTATATCTAAATTGTCTTTTTCTGGCTTCCTGTAGGATTTTTTCTTTTGTTTGAGAGCTTTGGAATTTGGCGTTTACATTCCTGGGAGTTGTCTTTTGGGGATTTAGTGTAGAGGGTGTTCTGTGATCTCTGTCAGTGGCTGTATTGCCCCCTTATTCTAGAATCTGTGGGCAATTTTCTTTGATTATATCTTGTATTAAGATGTCGAGCTTGCTGTTTATTTCTGGATTTTCTGGAAGTCCAATTATACTTAAATTATCTCTTCTTCCTCCATTTTCCAAGTCTATGACCTTGTCAGTGAGATATTTTATGTTCTCTTCTAATTTCTTGGTCTTTTGGCTTTGCTTTATTAATACTTACTTGTTGTCTTCAAGTTTCCTGATTCTGACTTTTAAAGCCTGGTTTTCCTTTTCACTTTGGTCAAACTGGTTTTGTAGATGCATGAATTTCTTTTGCATTATTTCCCACTTTTCTTCCCATAGGGCTTCCATCTTTTTGATCCTTTCCAATTCAAATTTTTCATGGGTTTGTGAAGAGTTTCCATTTCCTTTGGAATGTTTCGGAGCATTTGCTTGTGTTTCCTCTTCTATCTCCTCTGTATTTTGTAGTTTTGCTCCATAAAATGTGTCCAAAGTTGCCCCCTTCTTCTTGTTTTTCTTGGAATTTTGGGGCTTTTGTACTTCTGTGGAGTTTGCCATCTGTATCTGAGTGGGGAGGACTAGCTTTTCTTATCTCTGTCTGGTGTTCAGAGGTTTTAGCCCTAGGCAGATTGTCTGTTCTATGCAGTTGTTGTTCTGTCTTCCTGGGGAAGCCAGGAAGTGCTGGTGTTTCCATGTTACTGCCCTCCTCGGTTCCTTCCCAATGCTTCTCTGTTGCCTTACTTCCACGCTCTGAGCCTGGCTTGGCCCTTTCCTCGGGGTGTTTGTTTCTGTGCCTTAGCCGGCCAGGATAGCCAGCACTCTGAGGGGGGGGAGGGGCCGTGGCTTCCCGGAGCTCTGAGGGCTCCTGATAAGATTAACTTTCTCTGGGTTAAACTGAGTATACACTGAGTCATGGGCCTTCCGTGAGACTCGGATGGAAGGATCCAGCCAGGGGGCTGGAGGCTCCCCCCATCTTTCTCTGTTTCCCTGCTGTCTGGGTGCCCCTGGGACTGGGTCAGGTTGTTTTCAGGAAGCGGCCTTCAGAATAGCTGGCTCCTGAGGCCCTTTTGCCAGCCCTGAGGGTTACTGTTGTTTTGGATGACCCTGTTCTCTGAGGGGGAGGGGCCCTGGCTTCCTGGAGCTCTGAGGGCTCCTGATAGGATTAACCTCAGACTAAGTATGCCCTTAAGCATGGACCTTCAGTGAGACTGGGATGGAAGGATCTGGTCAGGGGGCTACAGGCTACCCCCGTCTCTCTCTGTTTCCCTGCTGTCTTGATGTCCACTCGACTGGGTCAGGTTGTTTTTAGGGTGTGGCCTTCAGAATAGCCGGCCCTGAGGCTCTGAGGTTCCCTCTGCTGTCTCGGACTCAGCACTCTGGGTTGGGGGGATGGGTCCTGGGACCTTCCTTCTGCCTACCCCTTATGTCCGAGTGATCTCAGGTTCTGGCTTTTGAGGGGCCTTACCTTTTGATCCAGGTCCAGGTCCAGGAGGAGGATTCCTGGGGTCTATGCTGTTGATCTTTTTGAATTTGGGTGCCTTACGAGCATATAGTTTGAGTTCGGTAGGGAAGCGTTTCCTGAGATCTGAACTTTAGCTTTCTCTAAGCTGCCATCTTGACCAGAAGTGGTAGCATTTTTCTTAACCTAAAATTACTTTCAAAAGGAATTTAAACTTTTCAATTTAAAATAATAATATTTATACATTCACCTCCCCTCCCCGAAGAGGGTGATTGAAAAACACAGGGATGACTTAGGGATACATGGCTGAACTTTGAGGTATATGAATCAATTGGGAAAAGAAATTAAAAAAAAACATAAAAAAATCCAAATAAAAAAAGGATAATTTCTGGATGAAATATAGACTATCAAAGTCTTATGTATAAAAATTCTAAGTAAAGGAAAAATAAATCTATAATAGGTCCTTGAATCAGGGCCCAATTAAAATGATATAAGCAATTAAGCATTTACCCAATTAGTAGTCAGGACTACAGAAAATTGCCACACTATGAAAGACAGAAAAGATAGTAGATTATAGGATCCAGGTAGGAGCCAGATTTGAGATACTTGTCTTTAAGTATTTTCACAAAGAGTGTGAATACAAGGAAGCCCTAAGTCTTAATGTATGTCAAGCGTCACAACCTTGAGTCTCATACAAGGTTCAAGACCTTTGTATTGGCTTGGAAGTGCATCAGTTCTACCTGGATTGGTTTCTTCTTCTTTTTTTTCTTTTGACCTGTGTGCTCTTTTGGCACTATTCAGATTAAGTCTATGCTCCTTTTTTGTATTCTCTTGTCCTGGAACCAGACAGAATCATTAAGCAAAGTCCCGTTAATTTTCTTTTTAAATAATTAATGGCATCATTTTATAGTCTCAAGCTTTTGGTGTGTAAAAATTAAATTTATTTTCTAATAAAAGTATTATATTTTATGAGGTTTATTAAGGATTATTAGAATTAAGAATACAAAGTAGAAAACCATGTGCCCATGGCTGATTAGCCAATTCAGAATCCCCTCACTTAGCATACTCACTACATCTTGCAAGCTTCGAGTCCAAGAAGAAAGCACTTGGGTGGCAGTGAGCCAGTTAAATACTAATTGTGATCTCACCCAGGTGGAGATTCAGGTGAGACTATAGGGAATTCTGGGAAGTCCCAAGGACTTCTGGGGATTAAAATCTGGGGTTGAAATCTCCATTTTTACATCACCCTCTATGATCATATTGGGAAACCAGTTTCCCCAAAAGGATCATGGAAACATAATCAACATAAAGATTGCAATAATTTGTGGGTAAAAGGAAAAGAGAACAAAACCAATAAATTGCTAGGCACATTGACAACAAGCCCGTTAGGGGGCAGTCCCTTTTGCCATAAGAGTATACAGAGAAAACAAATGCATTCAAACACCAAACCCAAAGTTCGTTCTTGATCTTTCTCATGCAGCTTGTGGTCTGTGGAGGCATCTTCATGTTGTCTTCTCCAAACAGTTCTGTTTCTGGATCTGGAGAGGTAGTATGTTTCTTAACCTAAAATTTCTCTCTCAAAGAATTTAAACTTTGCAATTTAAATAAATATAAATAATAAATAAATATTATAATATATATTATATATAATATATAAATATTTAAATAAACATTAAATAAATTTTATAGTTTTACAGGGGCATGTATTGACATTATAGCAAATATATTTTAACCTTATTTTATGGCAAAATCAATAAAGTTAAAGAAAATTTTAATACTGGTGATATGTGCTTCATATATAAAAAGAGAAAAAATACTGATATATGTGAATCTTAAATTTCCTCAACTCTATCTTGGAACATTATCTTAATGTTAAATTTAAGGTTATCCCCAATTCAAGCAATGGAGATATTTGATCAGGAAGGTATGTGAGAATTTTACATTACTCCACCCATGCTTAGGCATACTTTAGGGGAAGATAAAGTTGTAAACTCCATACTGAACAATGAAAAGTACTTAACCCCTACTTAAAGTAAAGCTAAAACCCATAAACTGGTGTTTTTTTAGATCTAATACAAAAAGGTGCTAAGTACCTAAGAAGGTCAAATTAATCACTAAAAGTTCAAGCAAGCTTAGCAAGAGTTGTGAGGTTTTAGTCTATCCAGAGAAGGTGATAACAGGTGTGAATTACTCAAAAGTTTTAGTTTACTCAGGTGTGAATTAAGAATGGTCAGTCCTTTGGAAAATGTCTACTGTGATTGGTAGATGTGAAAACTTAGGGGAGATGACATAGGAGAAAATTCTCTTTAAAAGGAGGTCAGAAAGGCCTCTGAATTTAATTCAGCTATGGAGCTGAATTGGAGGCTGGTCTCTGTCCCAGTGGCTAAAAGGTTATTCAGCCTAGGAAGCTGAATTGGAGGGCTTGGTGGCTGAAGTTAGTTGAGCTGAGGAGCTGACCTGGAGGGTCTCTCTGAACACTAGCATCTTGCTTGGGACAAATCTTGTGGTGAGTGGATTAAAGACTGACTGATCTCTTTCTTAAGGTTTAAGCCTAGACTGGCCTAGCCCTTTTCTCATTATTTCCTCTTACTCTCAGTCTCCCTTTCATTAATTCCTTTATTTGTATTAATTAAAGTTTCCATAAAACCCAGCTGACTTGTGTATATTTAATATTTGAGAATTTTCCCATGGTGATGACTTTATTTTTGATATAAAACCAAGACACTAAAAATTAAATTTACAGTTTTGGCTATTCAAAGTCTTGAAACCATATTTTCACAGTCACAGTTCAAGGAAACCACTCTTTTTACTGTAACATATAGTATATGGCATATGCAAGAAAATGTAATAATAAAGGAGTTTTAAAAATAATATATATATATTATTTTTAAAACTCATATATATATATATATATATATATATATATAGCTTATAATCATTGACACATTGTGTTAGCTAAGGAAATGTAGAATACAAGGTTTCTCACCAAAAATGAGATCCATTTCCTCTTCATACCTGGCCATGATCCACTGTGAATACAAGCAAACAATTTTCAGTTTTTTATAAAGAACAATAGTACAACATGTAATACAAATTTAAAAAGTATCAGTATCTCCAAAATTCACAACAGACCAATTAATTACAATAGCAAATAAACCCATTATCATTTTTTAGGTGAGTCTGCTGTATGACATTTAAAGAAATTGGAGACTTGTCACAAGTTTTTCAGATGTAGCAATATTTCAATCTTGACAAATATTTTAAACAAAGTAAAACTTATTTAGGTCTAGAACATCAACAAGAAATCTAGAGATCATTCTGGGGAAAAGTTAAAGTGAACTGAAGAGTTATAAATGAGAGATGCTCCTCTTTTTGGAGCCACCCAGGGGTACCATGCCCTGGGATTAACTTCCCAGCTCCTTTGGTATGAGACTGTGATGTCCCATCCATTCACATTTTCATAAATGTGGGAGGTAGGGATTATAATTGTATTTCACTTCAGCTACTAAAATGGACTTTACCTCCTGTTAGAGGCAGGCAAAATGATCAGACTTGTTGAAAAAAATCTAAAAATCATGTCTAAAGAACCCTTAAAATAAATTTGAGACATTTAGCTCATTAAATTTTCCAAAGGTTGTTATACAATTGTAACCAGTTTGATGAAGTCCATCTATCCTCTATGCAAAAATTTCCAAAGTTAAAATAGAATTAAGGCTGTTTTTATATATGGGCTTATTCAGTGATATTTGTTAGTATAGTTAAAGGGTAAAGCAACAGAATATAACAGTAGTTAAAACCCAGTACATTAAAGTGATTCAGTGTAACAGAATAGTATTGAATGTATTAATATATGAACTTAAAACCAACAAAATTAAATCTTAAACTCAAATCTTAAATTCTTTAAAATTTAAAATCAGAAAAATGCAATTGAATACAGAGATTTTTTAATAAAACCTTGGAGACTGAAAAGTCTTAAAATATAATCTCTAGTCTCTTTAAATTTCATTTTTTAATACATTTAGATTGCTTTTGTCAGTTCTGTAATAGAAAGTACTGCAGGATCTCCTATAGCAGAGAACATGGCAAAAAGTTGCAGTAGGAAGAATTTTCCCCCTGAATCTTAGGTAAGATAAGTAAAAGGAACAGTACACACTCAAAAAGCACTGCTCTCTCATAGAATATGCCATACTTCCTGTTTGGAAAAGTTTCTTCTTTTTTCTCATCCCCCCCCCCTCCTTGGTGCCCTGCCATGTGGAGGCTAATTGTTGCCTAAGGAAAGAACACCTCAGTTTTTTTACCAGTTTCTTTGTAATTCCTGAAGACACAGGGGCAGCTACCAGCAGCCTGGGTCCTGGGGCTGGGCCTGGGGCGATGAGCAATCTGGGTGGAGGCCAGAGCTTCTGGGCCAAGGGCTGGGGCTGGGCCAGGTGAATGAGATGACTGGAGGCCAGGAGCAGGAGCAAGAGCCAAGCGGGCAGGGCCAGGACCAGGTGAGCGATCTTGTTCAAGAAGGTCAGGAGGAGCGAGCTGAATTAAGAGAAGCTTGTGAGGGTAGGTGAAAAGCCTTGGCCAAAGAAATGTGGCTTAAAAAAATTATCCTGATATCTTTGAAAAAAATTGAGAAGTTCTCATCCAATCTTGTGGTCACCAAAACTAAAAATTTATTTATCTAGTAATAAAATATTATATTTTATGAGGTTTATTAAGGATTATTAGAAAATCAAGGTTACAAAATAATAACCATGTTTGTGCCCATGACTGATTAACCCATTCATAATCCCCATGCATAGCTTACTTACTATATCATTGCAATGGCAGAGAGAGAGAGAGAGAGAGAGAGAGAGAGAGAGAGAGAGAGAGAGAGAGAGAGAGAGACATTACTGCCAGTTAAATACTAATTGTGATATTGTCCAGGTAGAGACTGATGTGAGATTATAGGGAATTCTGGGAAATACCAAGGACTTCTGGGGATTGAAGTCTAGGATTCAAATCTCCATTTTTACACCAGGTGCATATTGAGAGTGGATTTCAATTTGAATGAGATGTTTGCTATTGCTGTTGTTGCTGAATTTTGCATGTCCAATTTTATATCTATTTCTAATTTCCTATCATTATTATTATCCTTCCTCATAAGACTAGGGAACTATGTCTTGGAGGAGTAACTAGAATGTTGAAAAAGTAAGGCTCCAAAAATCTCTACGGAGGCAAAGTCTGCCTCAACCTGATATAAGATGTACTGTGACAAACAGATCTATACCATTTGATTTGAAAGTAGAATAGGCTTGAGCCTTAAAGGAACAGCTAATTCTCATATGACTTTATGTGCATTCCACTGAAAAAAAATTAATATAGACAAAATCACCAGGTTGAAAATGATATAATTCAAAAGCAATCGGGCCTGATTGAACAGAACTTTCCAAAGTGATGGTAGCCAAATCTTGCTGTAGAATCTGGGAGAACAAAGTGAGAGAAATTATGAAATCCCTGAAAACCTTTTAAAGTTGTATTGATGACCAAGCCAAGCAAATGCAAACAGGTATTGAGACTATGAGCTAATAGGAGTAGAATGGAAGGCTGCACATAGATCAAAAACTGAAAAACAAGTCCCACCACAAGGAATAGAGGAAACAATAGTTGTGGGACTAGAGACAACAGGGTGTAGAGGAATCACAGTTATTAATTGATCTCAAATCCTGGACAAATATATATATATATATATATATATATATATATATATATATATATATATATATATATATATACTGATTTACCTTCAGTGTCAAGTTTAGGGTTTTGTTTACTGGAAGTATAGGAGCATTGACTTCAGATATACATGAAAAAACAATTCCTTGTTTAATCAATGAATCAATTATAAGAGTAATTCCCACCATTCCTTCTTTATATAGAGGGTACTGAGGCACAGATGATGTTTACTCTCCTCCAGTGGCAATAAAAACTGTTATAGCTGATCTTAATAACCCACCATCAGTAGAGGGAGTTGCCCAAACCTCTTGAGGCAAGGAATCAGGAATAGGGAGATCACACAAATCATTATTGTTTTCAGAGGAGGTATCAGGCAAATCCTCGGTACAGTATTCACTTAGAACATTTACAAAAACAGGAGTTAACAATTATTCATCATGAACATTCAATAAAAGCTTGTTATCAAACAAATAATGAATGACAATATTTATTTCACACAGTAAATCTTGACCCAAAAAGTGGGCAGTTGATTGGGGTATCCATAGGAAGGAATGCATTATTGTGATTGAACCTATATTCACTTTTAGAGGTTACGATAAGGAGACTTGTTGAATTTTACCATCTACTCCAACCACATTCATCTTCTTAACTATATTTCCTTTATCCTTATAAATGTATTTAAGAACATAAGTGAAGCTCCTATATCAATTAAACAAGTAATCTTAACACTTTCAATATACAAATCCCCTCGCGGAAGGGGAGAGGCTAGAATGGACAGGATAGGTAAAACTGAAATAGCAGTTTTCAAAATCACTCTTGGCATGTGGAAAGTCTGCCCTGTGAGTCTCAAAGCCTGCCTCTGAACCTGCTACTCCCTTGCCCCATCTTCCTCTCTCTTTCTTTCTGCCTACTGCCTCCTTGTCAGTTGTCATGTTAAAGCCATGGGTGGAAATCGGGTTGCAGACTTTTCCCTGGGATCTTTGTCAGCAGGATTCTTACCTCCTCTCTGAGCAGTCAGTGGTGGAGGGGTATGGGAGATTGAGCTTCCCTGACCTCTGCAGGCTTCTGCTTTTTATCTGCCCTATTGATAGAGTAGATTAAGCCTGGGTGGAACTGGTCTACAGAACTGGATAGGCTGTCCTTCCCTCCATACCTCCCCTTCAGCTGCTTCCCTGCTGGCTGTGATCAGAGCCCAGAGCCCCACAGAGCAGCCACAGACCGGCACTCCATCCAGGTTAGGTCCCTCCCCTGCAATTTCAGAGACCACTTGGGCCTCTGCACAGTAGGTGGGGGAGGGGTCCTGGGACCTTATTTCTTCCTTTTCCTTAAAATCAAGAATTCATGATTCTTTGCATACCTTTTAAGTTGAATCAAGCAGGGAGGTCTCCTCCTCTGCCCTGTTGACAGATTTGGTTTTCAGATTTTGTCCTCTTGAAGCACTTTGTTTTTGATTGGTATAAAGGGTTTTCACAGAGGTCTCAATTTTTGCTGCTTCTAAGCTGTGGTCTTTACTCCACCTCTCCCATTTTGTATTTCTCCAGTGTTATTTTAATAGCAGAAAGGAAACAGTTTGTCAATTCTTTATTATTGGATATTATGCTTTTCTTCATGCAGCCCAAGACTCTATTAGCTTTTTTGACTGTCGTATAGCACTGTTGACTTATATTAAACTATTAATTCTTTTAAAACACCAGGAATTTTTATCCAGTGACATTTATCCAATCATTCCATCTCTTAATATTTATTTAGTTCTGGAGTTTGTGTTTGTTTGTATGTATTTTTCCAAACCGATGACTTGAATTCCTCAAAGGAAGGCATCTCTGACGTGTTTCTTATTCATGTTTGTTGTACTCTTCTACAGTTGACACATAATTTTTTTAAAAAAAGAAACAAAATAAATATTGAAAAGCTCTACCCTTTCCACTTTGAAATATTTAATGATCCAGTGTTCCTTGAACAATGGTGTAATTGATTACAACCCCTCCCTGCCCTTTGCCTATTATAGATAAAAATAAATAAATAAATAAATAAATAAATAAAAGTCAGTTTTAAAACCTTGTCTTACATTCCACCCATGATATTTTAAATCATTTCGGATTTATCCTGTACTAAATGGCCTTTACAGTTCTCCTTCATATACATGTTTTAAGATTTTAATTGATTAAATTACTTTTATGTTTAAACTACTCTTTTTTTTTTATTTAAACCCCTACCTTCCGTCTTGGAGTCAATACTGTGTATTGGCTCCAAGGCAGAAGAGTGGTAAGGGCTAGTCAATGGGGGTCAAGTGACTTGCCCAGGGTCACACAGCTAGGAAGTGGCTGAGGCTGGATTTGAACCTAGGACCTCCCGTCTCTAGGCCTGGTTCTCAATCCACTGAGCAACCCAGCTGCCCCCAACTATTCTTATTTAAAAAAAAAAAATTCCTTTTTTCCACATACCATATTGATAATTGTTTACTGTCATTTTGAATCCATGTTCATTCCCTTCTCCCAGCACCTCCACTTTCCCCAAGATGGAAGGTATTATGATATGGGTGGTACATGTGTTATGTAACGATAGGATTAACTCTCCCCTCATCTATTTTTAGCTAATAAAATCAAGAACTTGAAGTATCCCTACTTACCATTAGGTACAAGAGTTCACAAGACACTTATTAGAGTAAGCTCACACCTCCAAAGGCCACTGCCCCCACCCCCACCCCCTCAACTTGCACAGTGCTAAGGAAATTGAAAGACTGCAACTGGTTTCTGTGAAGAGGAGGACTGATAGAAAGTGGGAAAAGGAGCATAAAAGAAGAGAACAGCATGGTTTAGGGACCATTCTTGGACCATTCTTTCTTGTTGTTTGGAGAGATTGGTTCCAGAGATTCCTGTCTTGGCTTTGGAGGGGACTTTTTCTATAGATCCTGCATTAGCTTGCTGGGTAAGTGGCTGAGATTCCTGCTTTGGCTTTGGAGGAAGTTGTATTGAAGGAACTCTGCCTGATGACACCAGAGGGACTTCTGGTTGAGGATTACTGGAAAATCTACATGGTGATTGGACATGGGGAAACTCCTGCAGGGGCTGAGCTGGACTTCACCTGAGAAGGGCTGGTAGGCTTGTTAGGAATCTATCTCTTTATCTACATTTTCCACTTTCACTATTTCCACCTCTTTGTAAATAAAAGCTGCTTTAGCATTTTGTCATTTTGATTTAAGCTATAATACTTTAAAATAGGTGACTATAATATTACTTTATAACTCTTATTTAGTAATAAAACAACTAAATTTATCTCTTCAGGGTTATCATACTATAAATATATATATATATACAAACTGCATTCAGATTGTGTAGGCATTGAAACAATATTTTGACTAAACTATGTGAAAATTATAAATAATAATCATGGTCATTGATTCAAAGTATTATTGCTCAAAGTCAAAATGACTTTTGATAATTTTTATTTAAAAAAGAGGTGGAAAGAGTGAAAGTAGATAATTACAAAAGAGTAGAGAAGACATTAGCCTATCTAACTAAATACTGTTCCAGTGCTTGACTCAGCCAGGACTTGTTGCTCTCTTCTCTTTTGTGATTGTTGTTGACTAGATTTGCATGTATAGTGTGAGTAGGGGGCTCTAATGGTGTCTGCAAGCTGAATGGAGAAATAAGGAAGGTACCTTTTAGATTCTCTCCTATTTTTTCATCTTTTCCCCTACTAATTCTGATTAATAAAATTATTAATTAACAGCACGTTTCATAATTTTTTAACTCTTACACTCTAGTTGCTTGACACTGCTCTAGTTCCTAGACTTTTCACATAAGTATATCATTTTTATCCACAATGATTATATCTCACTCATTATTCCATGCTTTTCAATAGATACAGTTATTCAAATCTATAGCTTAAGCTGAGGTTTTATGCCAAAACATACAGTGAAAGATCAAAAAGTTAAACTATTTGAAATCTCAGCATATGTGTTAGAATGTAGCTTGAAACTATAGCTATTATAATTCATAATTCATAGTTGAGGAAATAAAGTATGAGAGGATGAATAGTTTTCTCAGCATCAAAAGATAATATATTTCAGAGACAAGATTTATATTCATATCTTCTTAACTTCACATCCACTTCCTCCTCTATTTTTGCCACTCTTCTTGTCAGATCCATATAGTAAAATTTGTACAATATAGGCTCAATATTTAAACCTGGTCTCAGAAATTTTGGAGTAATCTTATTCCAATATGTATTATTCAGTTTTAATCTATTTTTGATAGTCAGCTACCTTATTATTTTTCCACACATTTGTCTAATCTCTCATTTTCTTCAGTAAATTAAAAATTGAACTACATAATAATGTAAAATCATATCTCTTTCTTAAGAAAAGTTATATTAAACCAAATATTTTTTTTCTGGTGTTTAACATAAATTATAAGCTAAAATAAATTAACAACAAAATGCAATATATTATTCCGGGGTTTATTGATTCTTTTTAATATAAGCTGGTTCTGTCCAGGTTAATAATTTCTCAGCAAATTAACCTCAGTTAATGGTGCTTTTTTACATCATGACCATCTAAATAATGACTTTTACTATTTCTGCTATATATATGTGGTCTTAACCTTATTTCATAAGAATTAAATATTTAGAACCATAGGGAACATAAACACTGAAAATATTTTTAGTCCCCTGAGCTTGAAAAACTCAACATTTCTAAGCAATTGTGAAGTAATTATCTAATCATTCTAGCTTCAGTGATCAATTTCAGAAGGAATCATTGATAAGGATTCTCAATTCTATAGAAAATATTTTCATGAAAAGTAGTACTATTTAAATTTATGAACTTCTTTGAATAAATGAAGGAGCTGGTATGTCCTATTTTATCAACCAATAGAATTCTAGGAAATGTCCATATTGGTTAGATAACATAATTATTCTAGTATTTTAATATCATCAAAACACGAAGAATAATGTACACAGAAATCCCTCTTAAAAGTATTGCCTTTTGTGCCCAATTCCTAATACTTCACTGGGCCTCTTAACACTAGTCTCCTATTTAATCTGTCTCCAGTCAGGTTCACCCACAGAGTACCTGGAGCTGGGATTGAACTGGTGTTCAGATATTAAGCACAGGCTTGGGTAGGAACTCCAAACCTCACTTGGACTAATACCAGCCAGGAGCAAAGTAGACTCATCTTCAATAGAATTTGGGACCTTGATTCAAGGTTGGTTCTGAGCATCCCTTAAGCCTTGTGCCTTCTAGGAACACTACAGATTATCTTACATATGCTAGGGCTTCAGGTCTCATTGCAGGCTTTCATTGTCTTATAACTTCAAGGGGTACATGTTGGGTGATCTTCAATTGGCTTAGGCAGTGTGTCAGAGTCTCAAATTTGACTTGGGCCCAGATTCAGAACCAGGAGCAGTATGTAGGGGGTGGGTGACTTGCTATTGGCTTGTATCAATATTCCTTGATGTGGCTTTGCTATTGGCTCCTCTCTGACCTCAGTGAAATAGACCCTCTCCGCCTACCTTCCCAATTGGTTTCTAGGCAAGAGTTGTTTCATTCCATCCCCTTGTTGGTTCTGTCCCTCTAATATTCTTTTTGGAGGTGTAATTATAATTTGGTTGGAGAGGACTCCCAGAGTACTTTCAGCCTATGTGCTTCTACTGTGCCTTCTTGAATATGATCCTCTTTATACCTGTTAATATATAATTACATCTTGTTTTCTAAAAAAAAAAAATTGCTTCTCTAGCAATACAATATTAGACCAGTTTTTCCATGTTCCTAACAGAAATTTAATTTAATCACTTTAGCCTTTTTTGTACTTAGTTTATATATTATATATCTCTATATCTCTATCTCTATATCTATATCTATTTCTATATATTACCAGGACTTTATTTTGCTAAATTGGTCCTTCAATCACATACCCAATCTGGTGCCAAGACAATATTCTTTACAAAACAAGTCTTTTCAGCTTATTCATACAGACTGGAATATTTTTCTAGTCCTCCAATCCCTCAGGAATCCAGGGTTAACTCCATAGTATAATGAGTGTTAAGGTAACTCTTTTTCAAAATTATGTTTTCTACACCATTATTTTTCCATTATAAACTATGTTTGTATATGTGAATCCTCTGGCTTAGATCAGCTACTAACTTCAAGCAGGTGTGTATGGGCCCTCCAGATAGCTCTTTTATTTATCTTATCTAAAGTTATTTTATATCTTTAACTTTTTTCTTATTTGTTTTTTGGTTCTCTCTGGGAATACTTGAAACTCTTAGATTTGTTAAATGTCCATTTTTTCCTTTTACACTTATTTTCATCCTTGCTGGATATATTGTTCTTGATTTTGTTAAGGTCCGGGGTTTCACCCACTACCATGGAAGTCCATGAACAATGCAAACAGGCAGAGAAAGGCCATTTATTGAACTGATACTCGCATCAGTGGGAACCCCTATCATCAGACTTCCTAGTTGCTTCGGACAGGCTGGGCTTTAAATACTTTTCTGTAAGCACGGTTTTCTAGCCCCTTATCTACTATATACCATCCTTGGAATTTTGCCTGCATGTATGGCTCTTATCTGCTTCCTACTATTCTTGGAACTTTGACAATTCTATATTATTGGGGTCTTCCTGCAGCTGGAGTTTGGCATATTTATTGAGGTCTTCCTGGCCTTTATCTGGTACCCACTATAGCTGGGGTTTGGCATGTTTATGGTTCTTATGTTATTGGGGTCTTCTTGGCCTTTATCTGGTACCCACTGCAGATGGCATATTTATGGTTCTGACAAACTCCCAAGGCCAGCCAGCTTGTTTAAGACCTTCCTGTATTTTTCAAGGCTGGTCAATTTCACCTCCCTCAGTTTAAGTCCAGTTCTTTTTCTCAGTTAAAATATTGTGTATCATAGCCTACATTCTTTTCATGTTGTGATTACTAAGTCCTCTGTTATGCAGACTACCTCCATGGTATTTGATTTGGTTTTTTTCTTGTTGATTATAGTATTTTCTCAACCTGGGAGCTACAGAATTTAGAAATTATGTTCTTCTGCATTTTCATCTTTGGGTTTCTTTGAGGTGGTAATCAGTAGAATTTTCTATTTTCTATTTTGCCATCTGTCTCTAACATTTCTGAGCATTTTTCCTAGGTAATTTCTTGGAGTATGATATCTAAACTCTTTTCTTAATTTCAGTTTTCCAGGAGTTGAATTCATATTATCTTTTCTTGATCTATTCTCAAGGTCAATTTTTCTCATATAAAAATGTATTCTCTCTATAATTTTATTATTTTGATTTTGCTTAATTATTTTTGATTTTTATAAGAAATCATTATATTCTCCTTGTTCAATTCTAGTTTTTAATATATTATTCCCTTCAATAAGCTTCTGAACCTCTATTTTCCATTTTTGTGTTCTTTCTTTCATAGTTTTCTTGGTTTTCTTACATTTCTCTATTTTTTTTTCCAAAAATGTTTTCCTCCATCACTATCATTTGGTTTTTGATATCTTTTTTAGTCTTTCCAAGGCTCTTTTGAGCTTGTGGCTATTTATTGTGTTTCTTTGATATTTTTGAAATAGTTGTTTTTGTTATACTGCCCTCTGAGTACAAGCTAAGAGCTTCAATTTATTCATGATAAGTATCAATAGTTGGACTCTTTCTCCTTTGAAATTCAACTTTAGCAGACAGGTCAATAGTTTTAATTACTCACTTTTTTTATTATATTTTATTTGATCATTTCCAAGCATTATTCATTAAAGACATAGATTATTTTCTTTTCCTCCCCCCCAATCCCCATAGCCGATGCGTAAATCCACTGGGCATTACATATTTTCTTTTTTTTTTTTTTGAACATTTCTTTTTTTTTAATTTTATAGTATTTTATTTGATCATTTCCATGCATTTTTCATTAAAGACAAAGATCATATTCTTTTCCTCCCTCCCACCCCCCGTGGCCGACGCGTGATTCCACTGGTATCATATTTGTTCTTGACTCGAACCCATTGCCATGTTGTTAGGATTTGCATCAGAGTGTTCGCTCAGAGTCTTTCCTCTGTCATGTCCCCTCAGCCATTGTAGTCAGGCAGTTGCTTTTCCTCGGTGTTTCTACTCCCTCAGTTTGTCCTCTGCTTATGGATAGTGTTTTTTTCTCATTGATCCCTGCAGATTGTGCAGGGGCATTACACTGCCACTAATGGAGAAGTCCATTACGTTCGATTATACCACAGTGTGTTTGTATCTGTGTACAATGTTTTCCTGGTTCTGCTCCTCTCACTCTGCATCACTTCCTGGAGATCTTGATTTGAACCCATTGCTATGTTGATAATATTTGCATTAGAGTGTTCATTTAGAGTCTCTCCTCTGTCATGTCCCCTCAACCACTGTATTCAGGCAGTTGCTTTTCCTCGGTGTTTCCACACCCATAGTTTATCCTTTGCTTATGAATAGTGTTTTTTTCTCCTGGATCCCTGCAAGTTGTTCAGGGACATTACACCACCACTAATGGAGAAGTCCATTACGTTTGATTATACCACAGTGTATTAGTCTCTGTGTACAATGTTCTCCTGGTTCTGCTCCTCTCGCTCTGCATCACTTCCTGGAGGTTGTACCGGTCTCCATGGAACTCCTCCACTTTATTATTCCTTTTAGCACAATAGTATTCCATCACCAACATATATCACAATTTGCTCAGTCATTCCCCAATTGATGGGCATCCCCTCGTTTTCCAGTTTTTGGCCACCACAAAGAGAGCAGCTATGAATATTTTTGTACAAGTCTTTTTCTCCATTATCTCTTTGGGGGACAGACCCAGCAGTGCTATGGCTGGATCAAAGGGTAGATATTCTTTTGTCGCCCTTTGGGCATAGTTCCAAATTGCCCTCCAGAATGGTTGGATCAGTTCACAACTCCACCAGCAATGAATTAATGTCCCTACTTTGAAACAACCCCTCCAGCATTCATTACTTTCCTTTGCTATCATGCTGGCCAATCTGCTAGGTGTGAGGTGATACCTCAGAGTTGTTTTTATTTGCATCTTTCTGATTACAAGATATTTAGAACACTTCTTCATGTGCTTATTAATAGTTTTGATTTCTTTATCTGAGAACTGCCTATCCATGTCCCTTGCCCATTTATCAATTGGAGAATGGCTTGATTTTCTGTACAATTGTTTTAGCTCATTATAAATATGAGTA